>NC_143575.1:277416029-277669984 GCF_048544385.1 Mastigoproctus giganteus | reverse complement strand
TGTGAAAATATCATAATGTGAACCCAATAGCACATTGTTTTTTTTTTCTCTAAAAGGTCATTTTTATAATGGAAATTGCACTACACTTTCATCATCTTATGTTCCGTTATAAGAATCAATTTTGAATGCCTTTGTGATATTTTTCTAAAACACATTTCTGGAGCTCACTACCATAAAACAATTTGCACTTTCTGGTTTATTGAGCTTTTCTGTTAGCTCAATCTATTATAAACAGGTAGGTAAACTCGATCTTATTGCATTTGCGATAATACCTATAACTGGAATTCTGTGGGTTTTTACATTACAGTATTATGGTGAAATGAGTTCCCCTTCACTGAAATCCTTCTTCAATGTATAAATACATTTTCAGAATCTTCTCTTCCTTCCTATTTACTTATTAAAATGGTGAAGGGAAAGGGACCAACGGAAAGTGCAGTTGCTGGCACTGCTAGGAAACGAAACAAAATTGATTTCGAAATGAAGATTAGTTAAGAAGTACGAAGCAGCACAAAGTTTGTCATCTATTGCAGAGAATTAGGCCTCGCTGCTTTAACAGTGAATACTATTTTAAGGAACAGTGCACATATAAAAGAACATGTTAAAAGATCAATGCATTTAAGTTCAATAGTAATCACAAAACAGCATTGACATAAGCACTGGGAAAGCAACTTGGTGACTGTCTCCAATGGAGCCTTTATCTCATGGCTTTTCCCAACCTCGTATTGTTTGGCATTACAAGAATGCAAAATAGGATGACCTGCAAGATTTCTTTTCCTTGGTCAGATTACTGTTTCAAAACTTCTGATGTTAACTTTGCTCAGATCGTGTCAGTGAAATTATTCTTGCAGGAATGGAATCCTTTATCCCACACTCCACTTAAAATCTTGCCCTTTATCTAAACCCTGGTTTTCCAATAAATGCTAAAGCTGTTCAAGAGAAGAATGTTGCATATCGTAATTGACTTGTTTCTAATTCTTCAGTTTCATTTTCTGCCTACACCAAAGCTCTCAACAATTGTAAAGCAGTTATTAATCAGTCCAAACTAGAATTTGAACAGGCTAAGAGTAGAAAACTTGCTTCTTGCCCTAATGGTAGCCGAGCATTCTGGTCTTTTGCCAAAGCTATTGGACGCAACTTTTGCCCATCGCTGACCTGCTAGCATCTCATTTTCCTTCCAACTCATGTATTAGTGATCTTGGTAAAACACCTCCCACCATTCCCAACACGCTCCATTCAATGCCTCCTGTGGTGTTCCGTCAAAAGGATGTCAGAAGGATTTTGACAAATCGTGATGCTAAGAAAGCTTCAGGTTCCGATGGTATTTCTCCCCTTGTTCTCAAAACCTGTGCTCCTAAACTTACTCCTGTTCTTTGCCACCTTTTTTCACTTTCTTATTCCAAAGGTGTTTTTCCTTCTGCTTGGAAATTGTCAAAGATGGAAAAGCTATTAATAATATGGATGGAAAATCACATTCAGAAGCAAGTGCCCCCAAGTCCAATGGCCATTCAAGCAAAAGCAAGAAGTATTGTGCAGTATTTATGAAGATATTAAGGATAAGTACGGCAAACTCCAAGCCAAGTTCATGGCAAGCAACGGGTGGTTTAATAGGTTCAAGCATCGCGCTAGTTTCCAAAACATTAAAGTATGTGGTGAAGTCACCAGTGCCGATTCTGCAGCTGCAGAGAAGTGTTGGAAAAAACCCCTTCTCAATCTCCATAGCCCTCAACTTCTGCAGCGGTGTGCTTATCAGCTGGAGAGTTAATTCTGGTAATGATGCTCGAAAGACAAAACTTGCTGATGTTATGCCACTCTCCTCCCTCTTTTTGTAATTTTATAATTTTGAAATTTTTGTAATTTTGTACAAGTTTTTACGTACACTTTTGTAATTTTTCCTGCGCATGAAATAAAAGAAATTGAATAAATAATTCTATTTACATATTCGTTGAACATTTGTTTTTTGCTTCAATCAAATGCAGTCAAATTTGCGAGTGTTGCATAAGCGTTTAGGGAAATTCCGACTTACATAGAGTTCTGCGGAATGCAACCCTTGTGTAAGTGGTTGTGTATATATATATATATTATTATTAGTATGCACAATCGGTTAGATTTTAGTTTAATGATTACTTTTGTGCAACGTTAATGCCATTGTAAGTATGCCAATTGGACATTATATGTGCCTGTATATATATATATGTGTGTGTATGTATGTTTTTGTTTTAATGGTGTTTTGACTTATAAGTATTATTGTGCATACAAATCTGGTAATCAAGTTAGCCCAACAAGGTTATCTTAATTCAGCATGGCCTATACATATTAATTTTAAGAAGTATATTACTATATGATAATGAATTTTTCATTACACTTTACTGATGAATTTTCATTACTTTCGGCTAAGATTATATTAAAACTAATGGTTATGTTTATGTCAGTATTAATTTTAAATAACAATACATTTACATATATTATAATATTATAATATAGAACATTCCATCACATGGCCGTCAATCCCCGACTTCTTCGGGGGCTTTGAGTGGACTGACAGCCCACCTGATGCAATGTCTCATACCTACCCGTTTATGTTGTCCCTATCCCAGTTTAGCCATTTTTGCTATATTAATTTAACTTTCAATTTTACTTTTTAAATTTAATATATTTCATTTACTTTAGTTTAAATTTTTATAATCGTTCTCTACAGCAAACTGTGATAGGGGACACAAAGCCCAACAGGTAAGTATCCGATATTGTGAAGGCTCTTACCCACTGCTACTGTCCTGATGAAGTTGTAGATTAGAGAGAGGTTATTTCCTGCCTTCTAATTGTTATATAGGTAGCGAAGCTTTTTACTGCGCAGTCGTACTTACTTTATACTGTGTTGTGATGGTGCATTAGCCTCAGGCCCCGACTATGCTAATGTCTGCTGTGGGGGGGTGGGGTCTTTGTTTGTTGGGTGGTTGATTTTCTGTTAATTCCATATGTAATATGCCAACATTGGATTTTAAGTTTGTCTTATCAAATTGTATTTATATGAGTATTTACATTTGCTTTTACCTTTGTATTTACATATGCTTTTACTGTTATTTGTACATTTGTTTCTGCCTTACCTCAGACTGTGCCGGTAATGCTTTTCTATATATATATACACACTTTAAAATATTTTTTCCAAAGTTCTGAAATCTCAGTGCATCTTATTGTTGTTCAGCAAATATGGTAATTACTTAAGTAAAAAAAAAAAAAAAAAAAATAGCAGCAATCTCTTTAATTGAGGTAAGTTGCATTAAAAAGCTTTCCACAATTTCTACTTAGCTGAAGGGTTACCCTTAATTTTTTCCAAGATTTTGCACTTGATGATTGAGATACTGGATTTTTTTCCCCCCCATTTGATTGTTATCAAACTCTTCAACTTTTTCTCCCTGTTTGTTCATCCTTACATCAACACAACAGGATAATTTCTGTTCTCTGTTGAATTAATTACATGATTATTATAAGAGTAACATAAACTTGAAACAGAAAGAAAAAAAAATTAAAAAAAAAAATTTTTTTTAAAAATGGCATCAGTTTACATTGATTCTGAATTTTATGTAGAGCCTGTATAATTTTACCTTTTTTATAAATTTATATTATGATTTGGCCAACTGATACATAAATCTGATTTTAAGGTTAATGATTACTCATATAATAGCTGTTTCTTTTAACAGGCACAAGAAGATGTGTCCAAAAATCTGGTTTTAATGAAGAACATGCTGTATGGCACTAGTGACCAGGAACCTCAAACAGATATAGTAGTAGCTCAGTTAGCACAGGAATTGTACAACTCAAATTTGTTGTTACTCCTTATACAAAATCTTTCTCGGATAGATTTTGAGGTTTGTACTGTTCATATTTTTCAAGCGGCTTTGCATGATCTACTCTACAGTTTGTTGTTTATTAGGCTATGAAAAGAAATGAGAAAGACATTAAAAATTTTTATGTTGTATACTTTTTTTTCTTAATTTTCTTATATTTGTGTATTCTCTCTATTATATTTTTAAAAAGCATGCAGGCAACTCTTGGTTTATGAACATTCGCTATAACGAACGTCACAGTTCATTCAAAATTTCTTAAGGTCGCCAATAGATAGAGTTCCTTATAAATGAAATGCCAAATGTATAGTGAACATAATTGTAAGATTTAAATAAATAAACTTTTAAAAAATTTATTTATTGCAATAATTATCAGAAAATTATTATATGATAATTATACTGAACTGTTCTTGGTTAATAAAACTAATCTAGCCAGTAAAAAGTGTTTGTTTACATGCAATGCCACGTAGAATGTTTCTCATGGGAAAGAAATCGAGGATTCTCTCTATTATAATATTAGCATTAGCATTAGTAGAGGCATTTGATGCAAGAAAGCAAGCTTATGCAGCATCAGCCAAAAAAAAAAAAAAAAAAAAAAAAAGTAACATAAATAAATAAAAAATAACCACTTCCACTTCACCCCTCTGTTCGTTCGAAATACCTGTCCAGCTGAGCCTTAAACTTATTTAGGCTATCAACTTCCACGACAAGGGATGGAAGTCTGTTCCACCTACCAACCACCCGCTGGCTAAAGGCAAATTTCCACACATCTATCCTACATCTGTCTTTCCTCAATTTGAATTTATGCCCTCTCAGGTGATTATTCTGAGCAAGAGGAAGAATCCCATCAGCATTGAGCATGCTCAAACCATTCAAGGCTTTGTACACCTCTATCAGATCACCTCGCTGGTGCCTAGTTTCCAGACACTGTAATTCGCAAAACTTAAGCCTTTCTTCGTAACAGCACCCCTTTGTCCCATTCACCAATCTTGTTGCCCTTCTCTGTACTCGTTCCAGCAGCTCTACATCCTTCTTGAAATGAGGCCACCAGGCCTGTATACAGTACTCTAGGTGTGGCCTGACCATTGCCTTATACAAGGGAATAATCACCTCCTTATCCCTGCTAGAAAAATTCCTATATATCATTGACAATACACCATGAGCTACTCTTGCAGCCCGTCTGCACTCCTCAGAGAACTTCATATCTGCCTGCACAACCACCCCCAGGTCCCTTTCATTCTCTACCACTGTCAGTGTAGTACCACAGAGTTGATACGTTGCTCTGGGGTTGCTGTTTCCCATATGTAGTACTTTACATTTGTCAGTGTTAAACTTCATTTGCCACCTCTCAACCCATCTGCTCAACCTTTCCAAATCCTGTTGCAGCAGCATGGTGTCAGTAGTGTCCTTGACAACCCTGCCAACCTTCGTATCGTCTGCAAACTTGGACATTAAGCCTGATATACCATCATCAATATCATTTATAAATACAGAAAACAATAAAGGACCCAATATTGAACCCTGAGGGACTCCACTAATAACATTAGTCCACGATGAGCAGCGTCCATTGATTACCACTCTCTGTCTTCTCCCCCTCAACCACCCCTTTATCCATAGCAGCAATTTGCCTCCAATGCCACACTGCTCCAATTTGTGCAGCAGTCTTCCATGTGCAACAGTATCAAAAGCCTTTCTAAGATCCAAGTATATAATATCAAAGTTATTCCCTACATCCAGTTCTTTTGTGACTGCATCATAATATCCAATCAAATTGGTCAGGCAAGACTTCCCCTTAACAAAACCATGCTGTGTCCTAGCTATAACTAAAGTCTTGTCTAGATGATCCTGCAGTGCTTCTTTAACCAGTGCCTCCATTAATTTTCCGGGAACAGAAGTTAAACTCACAGGTCTATAATTACTTGTGTCAGCCTTTGATCCTCCTTTGTGAATTGGGGTCACATTTGCACATCTCCAGTCCATGGGTACCTCCCCTGAGTCCAAGGAAGCTCTCATAATTATGGCTAAGGGTTTGCTTACTTCCTTTGCTGCCTCCTTTAATATAACTGGATAGATCCCATCCACCCCAGGTGCCTTTCTTGTGTTTATCTTCAACAATTTCTCCTCCACTTTGCTCTCAGTTATTACAAGATTCTCTAGCTTACTGCTAGAGTTGAATACACCTCTGGCATTCCCCTCGCTGAATAACTCCTCATGTGTGAATGTCGATGCAAAATATTCATTTAGTTTGTTAGCTACCTGAGCAATGTCATCAACAGTTGACCCATCGATATCAAGTGGACCAATCTGATTCATCCCCTTCCTTCTAGAGTTTACATAAGTAAAGAACTCTTTGCTGTTTTTCTTCGCATCCCTTGCCAAGTATCTCTCGTAATCTGCATTCGCCTGCCTAACCTCCTTTGTAACTTGGTTACAGTTCAACTTGTATCTATCATAGGCGTCTGTGTCAAGTGTTAATTTGTATGTATCCCATGCATTTTTCTTCTCTGCCATATGCCTCATTAGTTCATCTGACATCCATTTTGGCCTAAACCTTGAACAATATTTTTTAGTTGGTATGTAAAGCCTAGTAGCTTCCAAGATAAGTTCTTTGAATGCTTCCCATTTTGAATTTACTGTTGGCAATATCATCAGTTGATCCCACTGTATAGAATTTAAATACTGTCTCAGTCCATTGTAGTCGCCTTTACGAAAGCAATACCCCTTCCCTTTACCCCTAATGGTAGTTAACTCTTTGAGTAATTCCCACTTCAGAACACTGTGATCACTGCCACCTAGTGGTTCATTTATCTGCAGATTCTTAATGCATGAAGAATCACTACTGATAATCAAATCAAGAGTATTACTCCCTCTAGTTGCCTCCCGAACATGCTGATGTAGAAAACAATCATCCAATAAATCCACAAAAGCCTTGCTACTGTGTGAGTGACCAGCCCACAAATTCCAGTCAATATCTGGGAAATTAAAATCCCCCATTATAAGACTCTCTGATTTACTGGCCCACTCTATTTCTCCGAACAGTTCCTTATTATACTCATCAGAGTCATTAGGCCTATAGCACACTCCTATTCTCAATTTTGATATCCCAATGCTTATGTCACACCAAACTGACTCGACACTGCACTGTCCAGCGATGTCAACTGGCTTCACTTCCTTGGATTTTATGTGTTTTTTAACTAATAGCATAACCCCTCCTCCCTTCCTATCCTGTCTATCCTTTCTGTAGACATTGTACTCCCCAAATTCCAGTTCTGCATTCCCTATTTCTGTGTGACACCATGTCTCTGAAATCCCCACAATATCTGCCTTTGATGTTTTGAGCAATACCTCAAATTCATCAAATTTATTTACTAAACTCCTAGCATTGGTGTACACGCAAGTATACACGCACCTGTTCTTTTTCTTAGCTACCCTAACACAACCCATGTGTTTACTTGTACCCCAATGATTCCCAGCAGTCTCTGAAATATCCTGCATCTTATTTTCCAGGCTGCGGCTCATTCCAATAGAAGCAGTGCAAGAATCACTTTCACCTCTGCTAGTGGCTACTGTTAATCTATTAGTCCTTGTATCCCCCCAATCTAGCAGTTTTCCGACCCACTTAACACTGCCTCGATAGCATCAGCAAACATTCTTGCACCCTTTCTATTTAAGTGTATCCCATCTCTGTAGAAGCAGTCTCTCCTGTTAACAAGTACAGACCAGGCTGAAAAAAATTCCACCCCTTGAGTCCTGCACAATCTTTCCAGGGCCGAATTGATCGACAGGGCTCTCATCATATACTCCCTCCTATTGTGTCTGGGCAGAATTGCAGACACTTTCAACTTCAACCCTAATTCTCGGCTTTTGTTCAACAGTGACCTGTACTTGTTAAGTAATTCTGCCGGTCTCCTACTCTTAATATTATTAGTGCCAACGTGTACAACTATATCACCTTTTGTGCCCTTAAAAGATGATATTCGCTCTACAACGTCATCAACCTTTGCCCCTGGCAGACATACCCTGGTCCTGTTCCACCTATCCTTTTTACAAAGCATGTTTCCCGTTTCCCTGACAATAGAGTCACCAACAACTACTAGTTCCTTTGGGACCAGCGCATTCTGTCTTGGGGGTTGCCGCTGTGTTGCGCGATGACCAAGTGCAAGCTCTGGCATTGGTGTGGGCAGCTGAGAGCTTGATGGGCCCCTCACTTGTAATCCTTCGAGGGCATCCACCCTGTCCTTCAAGCTCTCATATAGGCCCATAACAACCCTGAGTTGTCGCCTGATCCCCTTACACTCCTTGCATCGCACACATACAAAGACATCCCCCATGGCAGTATCATGTCCCATACCTGACTGCTCCGCAAACATCAAGCAAATAGTGCATCTTAAAAGGCTGTGATTCAGAGCACAACTGCCCCCCTCAGTTCTCCCCTGGGCCACAGCATTCCCATTAGCTTGAGCCTTTTGCTTTGCTGCTCTGGTTTGAGTCATGATTTAGATTTACTTTCAATAAAATTTCAATTTCTGTACAAAATTAAATCCTAAACTTGTATCCAAACACAGTTATAACGCTATATTTATGTTTCAGTAACGAGTGTTATCTACGAAATATTTGTTTCAGTAACGAATGTTATCTACGGAATATTTATGTTTCAGTAACGAGTGTTATCTACGAAATCTACGAGTGTTATCTACGAAATATTTATGTTTCAGTAATGAATGTTATCTACGAAATCCCTTTATATAACTTCCGTATCAAGTTATGTATTAATTATTTATTTTTACTAATTATTTATGTTACGTAACCTAAGTGGCTATATGTATAGTTAAAAGTACAATTTAATTGCCAATGAAGTTCGACAAGATTAATAGATTTTACTGATTAATTTTCCCGTAACAATGGCGGATATTTACGAACAGTAAACACGTGTATTTGATACCCTTTCCGATACTAAGTAATACCTACAAAATCTCTATCTAAGTTACTTTAAACTTAAGTATCGTAATAGGAATATAAAGCTACTCTAGAAAATAAGTTAATATGTCAATTTAAACTAACAAAGCAGAAAATAAATCAGAAAAAACTTCTCTGTTCCAAGAGCAGCAGAAAGGCACGTCTGCACAGGCAACCTCGTCCTCAGACATATAAAAGGATCATCACTTGCTTTTCCTAGGTTATCTTAGACGGTCAACCACTGGTTCACTTAGTGCAGGGTTCAGCAACCTGCAGCTCTTTGAATATGTAACTGTGGCTCTTTAACTTTTAGCCTACATGTACAATAAGCATGAACTATATTTAAAAATAAATCAAGAAACCGTCTGAACAGTGCAAGTCTCTCAGCCTGTTTAAAGATGAAAATTATGGCATGCTCGCCTGATATTGAGAAACTTGCTCAAGAAGTTCAGCAGCAAAAGTCACATTAATTCGTACGTAATTGGATGTTTGTTACTTTTTCTTCAGTATTAATAAATAATATTTCAAAAAATGTATTTTTTTAATAAAACACCTTCCCACTCTATTCCATTTCTTAAAAACTCCCCCCCCACCCCCGCTCATCCCATCTTGAACTGAGGTGCAGCTCTTCCGATTTTTTTTTTTTTTTTTTTGTCTTTTCTAAATTAGATCAAAGATGGCTCTTCACTCAAAAAAAGGTTGCTGACCCCTGACTTAGGGTTTGGGAAAGGGAAGCTTTCCCATCCCTTTCTCTTCCAATCACAATGATACCTGAAATGGATAATAGCAACATGACGAACACACAGCCAAAGATGCACCCGACCAACCTTTACTGAATCTCACTGTAGCATGCTATAGTGAGATTTTTGAAGACAATAAGAAACTAACTGTGCAATCTTCAATAAAAACATATTTAAAAAAAACTGGAAAACCCAGCTGTTTCTTCATTATCAGATGCCCTTTCATCTACCTCATCTGCACTTAGTGTCACTTATGTGGAAAATATTGAACTCGGATGAAGATATTGACAAGTAAAGTTGAATACATATGTATGTACAGTACATATATTATGTTAGTACTCATTTTCTTTATTTCTGTTTTGTAATTCTTTGTTTTATTCATTTTTCATTTTCTAGCAGGGATAAGGAGGTGATTATTCCCTTGTATAAGGCAATGGTTAGGCCACATCTTGAATACTGTATACAGGTCTGGAGGCCTCATTTCAAGAAGGATGTAGAGCTGCTGGAACGGGTACAGAGAAGGGCAACAAGATTAGTAAATGGAACAAAGGGTTGCTCTTATGAAGAAAGGCTTAAGTTTTGCAAATTGCAGAGTCTGGAGACTAGGCACCGGCGAGGTGATCTGATAGAGGTGTATAAGGCTTTGAATGGTTTGAGCATGCTCAGTGCCAATGGGATTCTTCGTCTTGCTCAGAATAATCACCTCAGAGGGCATAAATTCAAATTGAGGAAGGACGGATGTCGGATAGATGTGCGGAAATTTGCCTTTGGCCAGCGGGTGGTTGGTTGGTGGAACCGACTTCCATCACTTGTTGTTGAAGTTGATAGCCTAAACAAATTTAAAGCTCAACTGGGCAGGTATTTCGAACGAACGGAGGGGTGAAATGGGAGTGGTTTTTTTTTTTTTTTTTTTTTTTTTTGGCTGATGCTGAATAAGCTTGCTTTCTTGCATCATATGCCTCTACTAATGCTAATGTTGTTAATTAAACTTAACAATTATGATATCTTGTTTTTTTTATTCTTTTCTTATTTTATTTTACGTTATGTATCATATACCATAAACCATAACGCATACATACATTATAATAAAACATATTGTATAGACCATTCGATGTTTAGTACATGGTTTTAATGCTTTAAAATTGCTGCTAATGTATACGATACGTATTATAAAGCTCAGGAATGCAAGGTACACACATAACAAACAAAACCTATAACGAACAACGTTTTGGAACAGAACTTGTTTGTAAACCGAGAGTTGCCTGTACATGCAAAAATATACTTTATTTATTTTGTGTCTATTTGAATTTATGCAATTTTTTTTTTCTCCTTAAAATATTTGTTTTAAAATGCTTAAAAAGAAAGCTTTTGGAATGAAAGTGTTATTTTGTCATTATGTAGAGTACACATTGTCTGTTTGGAATTATGTTAGTTTTTTGAATATAGATTAAAATTTCTGATACAGGATCATTTTTATACAACTGGAAATTAGAATAAAACTGAACATTCTAAATATTTTGTTACTTACATGAGAATGGAACTTTGTTTTGAGTAGTTGACCTTGCATTAAATGCATAAAACTCCAGCCTCACACACACACACACACACACATATAAGGAGCAGCAGTGCGTAACACATGCTTCTTGATTAGACCGGGGTTCGAGCCCATCACCACCAAATACGGAGGATGCGGAAAGGTCAGGGAATGACCACCACATATCCCGGAGCAATATGGCCTTAGTTTCTAATGCTCCTAAAAACCACATAACAACAACTTAAAATGGAAGCACTCAGAATTTTAAAAGATAAGCTGATTAAGAACAATATTCCATACAGGTTCATAGATAAAAACTTAAATAAAGTAATTAAAATGACACAATATGGCTAGAATAGTAAACTCTGATAGAACTATTTTGTATATGGTATATATATTATTGTAAATAAAGTTAATCTCTGCTTACATGGACTGTACAATCCCTCTAGTATGAAAAAGAGAACACCCTCCAGTAGGGCAGCTTCGTGTGGCTTATTACTTTTTTGTAACTAGTTTCATTAAATTTTTTTTTTTTTTTTTTGCTTGGTTCTGCTATTTTGCGAACATTATTGTAGAGAACCGTTACCATATTGATAGATCTTGGACTGTGAGAGGTCACCACCTTTACCCTTGACTGAGGTGGCAAACTCTAACAATCATTCTCATTTAGTTGTTCGTGCTGCCTCAGGGCAGATGGGTAAGTCCTTGCAGGAAGATAACTTGATAATTGGTCTTTGTCTTAAATTTAACGCCAGCTATCGTCAATAACATTAAAGAATAGGTAACCTAACATAGATGCCACAGTTTCCTGTACATAAAATTAATCCACGTTTGTAAACCTTTGGCTCTAACACTAATATTTAAATAGAACATAAAAAAAATTTAAAAAAATGGACAGGAAACTATTTAAACGTTAATGGCAGCATATATGTACGAGTTCAGTACATGTACTGTAATAGTGAAATGGTGTGGCAGCCTGAAGAGATACCGTTTAACATATATCTGCCAGCTACCTTCTAATTTTTAATTTTTATGTAAAACTTTTCTAAATGTAAGTTGGATCGTTAGTTTCAAATTTAAAATTCATCACAGTAGGTGGTAGATGACTTCCATCAACCGGTGAAATACCACCACTTTACTTATTTGGAGGCTTGAAGTGGTGAAACCCATGTTTAGTCTCTAGAGCAAAGTTTTTGGCATCCCCCTCCCCCCATACTTCTCCTTCAACCCATGCACGGTACTAAGCACTATAGGTTTTGATACCTTTCATGTTTGGGGTCTTCATAAAAAAAAAAAAAAAAGTTATTAAGCCTAGTGAGCCTATTTAATTGTAAAACTATTCAAAAAGTATGATGGTTAATATTTTAAACTTTAAATTTAACATATATAAAAATTGAATCCTTAAGGCTAGTGAGACTATTCAGAAAGCAAATTTGATGGTTAATATTGTAAAATTTAAATTTAATTTTTTAAAAAAAATTCTTAAAGCTAGTAAATCTAGATATATAAAACTATTCAGAACGTTACTTTGACAGTAAATTGTATAAAGTAAAAAATGGAGGTCTTAAAGCTAGTAAGTTTATTATTATAAAACTAATCAGAATTTTAGTTATATAGTGAATATCTTTAAATTTTAGATTTGAATAAAAATTGAGTTCTTAATGCTAGTGAGACTATGGTAAATACTATTCAGAACATAAAATTGATAGTTAATATTTTTAAAAAATTAAAAATTGAGTTCGTAACGCGAATAAGACAATCAATTAACAATCAGTTGTTAATTGATTGTTAAAATATTAACAATCAATTAACAATTGATTGTTAATATTTTAAAATTGCAAAAAATTGAGCTCTTAAGGCTAATGAGGCTATTATTGTTAATAGTTGATGGTCATTACAAAATTAAAATTAGACATAAAATTTTTTTGGGATACACAGAGACAAAGACACAGATGGATAATGAAGGGAAAAAAATGAAAATTTTCATATGCAATCACAGTGTAAACTCGAAATGCCACAGTAATAAACTCACCCCACATGACTACTTAGGTTATAAAATATTTTTTAAAAAATTTAAAAAATTTTAAAAAATAACCTCTTTCCAAATTGCAAATACCTACCTAATCCATGGCCGTTACTAATACGGACGGAACTTGCAAACCCAGATTCCCTAAGCACCAACTGAATTTTCTACAATCGTATTCTATTTCTGAATTTTCTACAATCATATTGTTACCTAATTTCACCTCCCACTAGCTATATAGCCAGACATGGAATACAGTGAAAACTACCCACACTTAGAAATGTCGATACAAAAAAAATATATTTACCTACTGCTTTATCTTTGCAGCTTGTGCAAGATAGGTAAGTATTTGAGAACAATTACAATAAGAATAATAGCTTACAAACCACCTGAAATATATATATATATATATCCCAAGTATGTAAAATGCATAAATGAATAGTTAATTAATAGCTCAATTATAATAAATATATCAAATTTAATATATATATATATTAATCGTCACAGATCCGATTAATGTCATCTTACAAGATTAAACATTACATCGATTTGTATATTATTTAAGATATTAGTTGTAGTGGTAAGTTTTAATAGTGCAATAATAGACAAAGTTAAGCTGGCTATAATGTATAATACGAAAGCTAGTAAGTTATAGCTTCTCAAGCAACCCAATGCCTTATGCAAGTGCCCAACGCAAACTGGAAAAAAATATATGTATGCCAAATAAAGTAAGGAAAACCTTACATATCAATAACATTAAAAGAAAAATTAAAATGTTAATTATATGCAATTAGATACATTGAAAGGACTTTTTCTAATAATATGTAAGGTTTTCCTTACTTTATTTGACATATATATATATTTTTTTTCCAGTTTGCGTTGGGCACTTGCATAAGGCATTGGGTTGCTTGAGAAGCTATAACTTACTAGCTTTTGTATTATACAGTATAGCCGGCTTAACTTTGTCTATTATTGCACTAATAGAACTTACCACTACAACTAATATCTTAAATATATATATATATATATATAGTAGATATGGCAAATAGTTAACAGTTGAGAGGTAAAATATTCAATTGTGAAGGTGATGCAAACAGTGGAAACTATAGCAAAAACCAAAAAATCAAAGACCTAATAAAGGTGAGAAGAGCTGATTAATGCCATCAATGTCTAGATAAAACATTACATCAGTCTTAATAACTATGAACATAGTATGAACGAGTAGGTGGTAACTAAGGGATGTGATATCAATCCTAGCTGACTTTGGTCCATGGTATAACCTAGTAGGGAAACATATAATTGTTATAGGCAAAATAAAACAAATAAATAAGGATAATTACTAAATTCCCATGTCAAGCCAATTGCAGTATAGATTGGTGGATACACATTACAAAGGACTTTATCGAGGGCTAACCCTTGCAATGTGTTTACCTACAATTAGCGAGCTATCAGTTTCTGTTGTCCTCTGCTTGTTATACCTGATGAATCATAAGGTATTATAAGGATATCTAATTCGTTAAGATATACTAGATTATAGTATGAGATATTTAGATAAGGTGGGGGGGGGGGAAACAATTTTAAGGTGGTTAACAAGCTAGATGACCTTAGCCCGACCGATAGCCCAGACCATGAAAACAATGTAAAAACCAAATAATGGTGATAGTAGAGAACCAATAATGCTTTATAAACTTGTGATTTGATGATAAAAGATAGTCAGCTATGCTAAAGAAAGGAGAACGGAAACAAGGTTATAGGAAGGTGATAGTACCTCAATCCCCCTCGAATTGCTCTAATAGTTCTTGAGGTATGAAATGTAGAAAAAGATAGTGTATAGTTAAAGTGAAGGAAGAGAGGTAAAGCAATTACTTCGGAAAATACCGGGAGCGTAACTTCCCGTCTCTTGTAGTAAGAGAACCTGGTATTGCAGTAGAGTTGTATAGCCAAAATTTGGAAAGCATAAAATAATATAAAATAAAATAAAATCAAATAAAATAACATAATAATATAAATTATTGAATGAAGAAAAGAATGGCTAGTTCCTGATTACTTACAGCAATGTGTAACTAGTAAAGCAGACTTACCACAAAGCTACGACGCGGGAAAAAAAAAAAAAAAACCACGTTGTGGCATGCGTGTTAAAATATATAGGTATTGTATATGATGCCAGCGCCCTCTTACTGGCAAGTAGTTGGATGCGAAAATAATTTATAGCTTAAACCAAGATGGCCTGCGAGCCAACGGTAAGCTAGGCATATATATATATATATATATATATATATATATATATACATATATATATATATATACATACATACATACAAGAACTGTTTAAAACATCAATTAAACCTGATACATAAATTAGTTCCTTATTAAGTTAAAAAGAAGATTTAATGTTCCATTAGGGTGTGATATACGTGTGCAAATTTTGAAACACATACAGTGATCTGTTGCAAGATATGCACACAAATATTTCTTATTCATATTTCAAATATGTAAGTTTAATAATATTCTTATACTTTGTTTCCTGTTATTTCATGAAATATCATCATCGTGAGATTTACTGTTGCTGTTATCACCATCTGAAGCTTGTTTGACAGTTACTTCAGACTGTATTTAGTTTTTTAAAATTTCTGTCACTAAGAAATTGTTATTAGTTTTCACAAGTAACTTCTTTGTTTCCTGCACATTAATATTTTTTTTTCTGATGCATCACTATGCAGCCTAAAAATATTTGTGCTTATATTGTACTCATGAATATTTATTATTAATTTTTTTATTGGTCAGTAATATACTAATCACCATAAAAGTAAAATATCGAATCCTTAGGGCAGTAGTAATTTTTCAAAAATATTTTATAACCTAAGTAGTCATGTGGGGTGAGTTTATTACTGTGGCATTTCGAGTTTACACTGTGATTGCATATTAAAATTTTCATTTTTTCCCTTCATTATCCATCTGTGTATCCAAAAGTTGTAAGGAAGCCGTCATTTTGCTGTGGCAACAAAATAAAAAAAACCTCCTTTTCTGTGCAATTTATATCTACCCTGCCATAGTCTTTTCACTGCCTGAAGGTGGCCAGCTTCTGCTTAAACTTTGCCATATTATCAACTTCTACTGGCTAAAGGCCTCCGCAGCCGAGTGGTCATGAGCGGGAGTGCAGTAGCACACGCTCTTTGAGTAGACCAGGGTTCAAGCCCCTGACTACTGAATACGGTCGATCTGCCAACCCGCACTGGACCAGCGGGGGAGATTATGGTCCATTTCCCTCAGCATGAATTGTTGAGGAGGCTTCCATCCTGCAGTGGGTTGATAATGGCTGTGCTTTACCTTTTTTTTTTTTTTTTTTTTTACTGGCTGGGGAGGGGGGGGGGTATTCCAGTGCTTAAAATTACACTAGCTAAACTTAAGTCTTTTGCAGTGGTCTGTTAGCTTTCTCCCAGTAGTGTGTATATATGTCTCCTTTTTTTTTTTTTTTATTCCATTTTAATGAAAATTCCACTGTTGTTCATTTTGTTCTCCTCCTTTCAGTTCCTTATCCATCTCAGTTAGCTCCCCCAGCACTACTGTAACTTGATGATAAATGTGTACTTGGGAGACGTACAAAGAAGGGCTACAAGATTGGTGGGTGGAACAAAGGGGTGCTCTTGCGAAGAAAGGCTTAAGTTCTGCAAATTGCAGCACCTGGAGAGTAGGCACCTGCGAGGTGATCTGATTAGGTGTATAAGGCCTTGAATGGATTGAACAAGCTGAATCTGCTGCTGGGATTCTTCCTCTTGCTCAGATTAAGAACCTGAGGGGGCACAGATTAAAATTGAGGAAAGACAGTTGTAGAATAGATATGCAGAAATTTGCCTTTAGCCAGCGGGTAGTTGATTGGTGGAACAGACTTCCATCTTTCGTTGTGGAAGTTGATAGCCTAAATAAATTTAAGGCTGAGCTGGACAGGCATTTGGAACAAATGGAGGGGTGAAATGGGAGGTTTTTTTTTTTTTTTTTTTGGCTGATGCTGCATAAGCTTTCTTTCTTGCATTGCATGCCTCTACTAATGATAATAATAATGATTTTATGTCACCCGTCCCAGCCATTCCTTGTTACCTATTTAGTACTATACAGTTGAACTTTTCAAATCTGGCAATCTCGTGGTCCCTTCCAGATTTCAAGTGATTATATTATTATCATAAAAAAGCTATGAAGTATATTGCATTTCTGTCAATTGTTGTAAGTACAGAAATTGAAGTACTGTATAGTCTTTTTTGAGAGAGAGGTAACATACAATATATGGAAGAGGTACAATAAATATTTCATACTAAATGCAAAGTACAGTAAAAATATAGTTATTTTCCCTTCCAAATATACCACTCTATGTACAATATATTTAGATTCAGAAAAAGTGCTATATATTTCACATAATTTCCTCACCCAGTAGTGAGCATCTTGGACAGTATAACCCTTTCCACAATAGATCAGACCCTGTATGCGTTTATAAATGGATTAAAATTGCTCTGTCAGTGTTGTTTACAAAGAGCTTAAAAGTTCTAAAACATTCACTAATGGAAAATGTGTTTAGTGAATTGTCACCTCAGTTTGATGTTTCATGTATAAATTGTGACATTGAGAAACTGTATTTGGTTTTTAATTGCTTATTTAATTAGTTGCTAATCTTGATTACAAAAGCAATTAGATAACTCCATGATCAATTCTAACAAGAGATAAACAACACTGAACTTCATTTTTCGCCTTTAAAATTTAAATTTTCTATAAAACTTTGTAGAAAATAGTACAATATCCCAACCATTTAGAGGCCAATTTTTCAAAAACCTTTTGGATATCATTTTCGACACTAAAGTATTGAGCTGACTGCCTGTTATTAGCATCCACATAGTACCATGTGGATGCTGGTGAATTTCACCTAAGAAATTAAAAAATTTTTCAATGTGTTGGTGTGGAGGTGAAATCTTCACCCTGCACAATCAGCTCTAAAATGCCACTGTGATGAATGGTCAATTTGAGAATTTGCTGATTCTAAGGTGATTTGCTGAATTTTTCACCCATAGTCGGAAAAATGGGTTGTGCCAAGTTTCGAACATTTGACTGTACTAAAAATATATTTCTTTGAAAATGCCTCGGTATGAGCATTTGCTTATGTAATAGACTATCTAGAAAGTAAAGTTAAACTTACCTTGTCTAAACAAAAGCAAACCTAAACAAACAAACTTACAAAGCAATATTTTACTAGACAAACTTCTAGTAAAGTATTGATGTTTGATGTAGTATTAAAGTGATGCTGTGGTAGTAGGTGAGTGATAAATTTAGAAATGTATTGTGTTGTAATATTGGTAATGAACTTCCATTTCTCATCGTCATCGCTCCTGTTGTGAAAAGAATGAAACACAAATAAAAATTAAATAATTGTGCTGCTACAAAAAAATTCAAAGTTATTGAAAAGTTGGGTGAAAAAAAAAAAAAAGGAATCCTGCCTTATGAAGAGGCCATGGGGGCATAAATCATTAGTCTTTTAATCACCCATTCTGATATGTGCTTTACAACCACATATCAGAATGGGTGATTGAAAATGGCAGCATGACAACATTGTTACCAGAAATATGATATGGTTATTGCACTATAGTAGGCAATAACCAAATCTTAAAAGTATAGATTAAAAATCATGTACACCAGCATTACACCAGCAGTTGCTGGTGTAACCATTTAATGAAAAGAAATTTTCTAGTTTGAGACAGAAAAGCAAGAATCAGAAATTTGTTATAAAGACTTTGTCCTCAATTTTTTTGTTTATCCGAAAAAAGTTAGAAATTTATTCATTATCCGAGATTGCTAAAACCAATGACTCATAAATAATTTCGATTTGTCTGGCAACATCACCCTTGATTTGTAAGTATAAAAACAATTTTCCTAAAAAAAACTGTTTTTTTAGGAAAATTGTTTACTAAGTACTAGTTGATTTACTGATGCTACTTATTGTGATCACATTTGGTTTACAAAAATTGATAACAATTGAAAATGGAGGGTTTTTTTTTTTTTTTTTGATGACATATATAAAAAAAATTTGTAATAAACATGTCACTGTTGGCTGATTACTGCAAATCCTTTTAGCTATGTAATGTGTAGAATGACCCTCTATATTCAATGCAGCAGCAGCAGCAGCAGCACTTTTCCTACATGCCATTGCAGTAGTACAGAATACTAGCTGCATGACATATGGACTGTATTCATACTGCTGCTAGGGTGATGCAATCGTGTGTGGCACGTGACATCTAACGACAATGAAACTGGCAGTCTATACAGAAAGAAAGAAAGGATATGGATGTCGACGAATATTTATAGTCTGTCTGTCTGTCTGTGTGTTCAAAACAGATCCTCACTGACAGATCTCAAAAAAGCATGGGAAGAGGGGTAAAGGCAAGTACTGCTGCAGTATGTAGATGCCTTTTTTTTTTTCATTGGGATTTGTAGCATGTTGCTTAAGAAAAAGGCTACTTTTACACAGAAAATGGAAGCCCAGTCTAAAGCTGATGTTTCCATCAGCTGGATAGGTATTGGTAGGATTCTGGAAAGATAATGGTGGACTATCTTTTTAACAAGTCAAACTCAAAAAGCAGTATGCCCTGCCAATCTCTAACATAGATATATAAGGACCTTCTTGAGACAAAATTACTTTCCGCAATTAGAGATCACTATGAGGATGTTACCAGAATCCCACCAATACCTTTCCAGCTGATGTTTCCATCAGCCAGATAGGTATTGGTGAGATTCTGAAAATATTAGGGTGGACTGTCTTTTTTGCAAGTCAAACTCAAAAAGCAGTATGCCCTGTTAATCTCTAACATCAATTATGAGATACTATCTCCTCTAAAAGAAAAGGAATGCTGAACAAAAGGTGTTTTGTTTCCTCAAGACCGTGACCTGCTCATGTCAGCAATTGCAGTGACTGAGATGTGTCAGGGTGGATATAAATTGCATCTGCACCAATCATATTAATCGAATCTGGTTGCTGTCAGATTTCTTTTTGTATCCCAAAAATAAATTTTTAATTGGCTAGGTTCAGATTCAAAATAAATGGTTGTTTCCCTTGTTTGGACTGCTGCAACTTTGGCTGGTAGTGTAGATCCACATCTCATCCATGGTTTACAACTTTGTTTATGATTTTTTCACCATGACATATTTTAGGGCATGTATCTAAAGCAGGCCTGGGCAAACTTTTTGGCTGAAGGGCTACATTAGGAATTCAAAAAGAAGGCGGGCCGCACGTAAAATACTATTTTTAGATATATATTATTTGTTATCATGAAGAAGATATATATAACATAAAAAAAATTATTCTCTAACAACCAAGAATTTAATGAGATGAATGAAACTGTTTTACATCTTTTAACATTTTTTTTTAATTTCGGGTGTTGATTTTGTAGTTGAGATTCTTAAGACTGCTTGTTCATCGGTGATGTTTGATCGTAAAGAATTTTTATTTAGATTCATGATGGAAAATGTTTGTTCACATATGTAGGTTGATCCAAAAATAACCAACATTTTTCGGGCAAAATCTTTGTAAGTTCGTCGAATTTGTCCGAATTAAGAGTATTGTAAAATTTACAGATTTCCTCATGACGGTGCAGTTCCCTTAAATCGGTATCACACTGCAGATCTATAATCTGAAGTTGTGGTTCACTCGGTGCACTATCAATTTCTATTGAAAATGGGTCGCGCACTATTGCCAAACTAAACTTGTCTCAATTTTTCGGAAGTCGCCAAATCTTCGTGAAAAGTCATCATTCAAAGCGTTGATAATTTCACAATATTTTTTAAATTTACTTTCTGGAATCTTCAGCAACTTCATTGTTAATCAATAAATTTCGAAGGAACAACTGGAGTTTTAATTGAAATCCATACAAACTTTTTACCATATCATGGGCATATAAATTTTTCCCTTTTAACACGGTGTTGAAAGTATTTAAGTGTGTCACGATGTTCAGGGTAAACACAAATTCACAAATCCAGTTATTATCAGTTAATTTGGGAAAGTCCATAATATTTTTCAGTTTTAAAAATAGAACAATGTCATCTTTAAGATCCCATACTCGCCGAAGAACTTTTCCTAAGCTAAGCCATTGAATTTGGCTATGATAAGGAATATCTGTGTACTCAGATTCAATATCTTGAAGAAAATTAATGAATTGTCTGTGTTTCAGGCCCCTTGATCGTATTAAATTTACTAATTTTACTAGTAAATAAACTTTTACTAGTTAAATTTTACTAGAATTACTAAATTTCACTAGTTAATTTACTAATACAAGATGTGACATGTTCAACTTTTAACACATTTTTACATAATATTTGTTGATGTATAATACAATACTGAATTGTAATTAAATTATAATCGGGATAATTTTCACAAATTTTATCCTGGATTTCCTTTAACGCTCCAACATTTTTACTTGTCAAACTTGGTGCTCCGTCAGTTGTTAACGCTTACCATTTTGTTACATTGTAAATTATATCTTGTTAAGCATTTTTCAAATATATGGAGAGCTATCGAGTACCATGTTATAGATTCTAATACTGATAATAATTGCTCATTCAAATTTGTATCAATACATTCAATTCTTCTTACTACGGTTCGCCGAGATAAACTTATATTCTCAAATTTGTTTTTAATGTCAGGACATATAATTCCACAAGCTTCAGTCATACATTCTTTAATATAGTCTCCATCAGAAAAGGCTCATTGCTTTTTGCAATTATATGAGAAATAACCAAACTTGCCTCTACAGTAGCTTCTTGTTCCTTGTTAGCCGCGTAAACACATTTTGTTGTCTAGATAAATTTTGAATCAATCCATCAGCAGGTTTCTTTCTCGCTTCCGGAGTTAAATTGGCACCATATTCGGAATGTTTAGTAGTGAAATGTTTTTTAATATTGTACTCTTTCAACACTGAGACACTCTCCCGGCAGTTGAGACAAATAGTCTCGTTATTTATGTTAGCAAAAAAATATTTTGTGTTCCACTCTTCATTGAAGACACGATGCTCTTGTTGAATTTTTCGTTTTTTATTCATTTTTAAAAGGGCGTAAATATTTTTATCGCTACTGGCACCAAGATGATAACTGAAGATAGCGCAAAAAAACTAAATGCGGGATGACTGTCAGAGAAAACAGATTGGAACTGCGGCTGTTAGCAGTCCTATCCTATTACTCCGCCACCACAGCAAAGCCGCTATCGTCATCACCGGTTGTCTGTTACCGTAGTTTCGTGCGGTTAGTTTATAATCGCAAATTATACCGTTATAAAAGCACCCGTTGGCTCGCTCTGGTTCGCGCACAATTTCAAATTCTATCTCAATTTGAACAATAGAGAGATGATAAAACAATTTACAAGTCCACAAATTCTATAATGTATTACATATACAAATTTATTTTTCAAAAAGGCGTTGCAAAAGGCATAAAATAAGTAAACCTTTTTTCGAAAATACAATTAAAGCTTGCAGGCCGCACAAAAATGTGCGGCAGACCGTAGTTTGCCCGGGCCTGATCTAAAGTATCTACCATATCATCGTCATGGATTTTATTCCGTATTAAAAAAGACCTAGGAGTAATTGTATAGTCTGACATGCAGACAGGCTGTTCTACGACAGCTCATTGGGATCTGTCAATGATATGTAGGAATTTTGTCAGCAGAAATAAATGATTATTCTGTTGTTTAAAGCAATGTAATGCCATATCTTCAATATTGCATACAGGTCTAGAAGCCTCAATTTTGGAAGGTCATGGATCTATTGGAATGTGTGCAGAGAAGAGCAACAAAATTGACATTAGTAGAGGCATATATAATGCAACAAAGCAAGCTTATGCAGTATTAGCCAAAAAAAAAAAAAAAACAACTCTTCTCATTTCACCTATCCATTGGCTCCAAAAGTTTGTCTTTCTTGACTTTATTTAAGCTATCAACTTCCACAACGACAGATGGAAGTTTGTTGCAACCACCTGCTGGCCAAAGGCAAATTTTCAAGGCCTTATTCACCTCAATCAGATCACCTTGCAGGTGCCTAGTCTCCAGATGCTGCAATTTGCAGAACTTAAGCCTTTCTTGGTAAGAAAGGCTTAAGTTGTTCCCATCACCAATCTCATTGCCCTTTGCTGTACTCATTCCAGCAGCTCTACATCCTTCCAAAAATGAGGCCTACCATACCTGTATGCAGTACTCAAGGTATGGCCTGACCATGCATTATACAAAGGGATAATCACTTCCTTATCCCTGCTAGCAAAATTCTTGTATATCATTGACAAGACCCCATGAGCTGTCTGCCTGTCTGGAAGCCTGTCTGAACTGCTCAGAAAACTTCATATCTGACCACACAATTACCTCTAGGTCTTTTTCATTCTCCACTACCCCGAGTGTAGTACCACATAGTTGATATTTTACTCTGGGATTACTGCTATCCATATGCAGTATTTTGCATTTGTCAATGTTAAACTTCAGTTGCCACCTTTCAGCCCATCTGCCCAATCTTCCTAGATCCTGTTGCAGTAGCAAACTCTCATTAATCAAGGCCACAAAAGGGTACTCTTACCAAGAATGATTTCAGTTCTGCAAATTGCAGCATCTGGAAACTGGGCACCTGAGATAACTCATTGAGGTTTTCATTAATTAGTTATAAATAAAAATTATCTTAAATATATTTTTTTTCCATTTATTTGTACACACAATTATTTACAAATTATATACAAAAACTTACAAGGAAGATATATGTACAATTTTATATTCATTAGCATTCTCATTATACATAAATAAAATACTATATTATATATGAGTGTGTGTGTGTGTGTGTGTGTGTGTGTGTGTGTGTGTGTGTGTGTGTGTGTGTGTGTGTGTGTGTGTGTGTGTGTGTGTGTGTGTGTGTGTTATCTGTATCAAGGGCGGCTCCTAGGCCTTAGCCCATCTCCACCTTGCACGTCTGTGTTGGTGCAGAAACTCTGCAAAATTTTTTTGTATTGGTGTACCGCTTGTGTACGTCCACCTTGCCACCAGGGAGCAGCCAACACTTAGGAGTCGCTGCCCGCCCCCAGGCACAAGCAGCCAAGCCTGGGTCGACTGTATCTTAAATACAGGTAAACCTCAATATATTATTTTTCGATCAATGCTGTTTATTTAATAAGGTCAGAAACATTAATCATCATCAGCCATTTTCAATCCACTGCAGGATGAAGGCCTCTCCAGCAACTTTCCAGTTCCTTCTGTTTTGTGCAATGGCCATCCATTTACTACCCACAAACTCATGAATTTCATCTATCCATCTCCGCCTTTGTCTTCCAGGTTTTCTTCTAGCTCCTCTTGGGTACCATTCTGTTATTTTCTTAGTCCATCTGTCATCATGTCTTCGAGATGTGTCCTGCCCAAGACCATTTTAGTTCTTTAGTTTTGATAAGAATGTTCTTTACTTGAGTTTGCTGCCTAATCCATGTGTTTCTCTTCTTATCTAACAGTCGATTCCCAATATAATTCGTTCCATTCTTCGCTGTGTAGTTCTTAGCTTCTCTTCCATTCTTTTGGTGAGTGCCCAAGTTTCACTTCCATAAGTCATGGTGGGGAGTATACATTGATTCATTATTTTACGTTTCAGACAAACTGGGATATTGCTCTTCAGTATGTGACTATATTTCCTGAATGCTATCCATCCAAAATTTATTCTTCTCTTGACTTCCAGCCATTTATCATTATTACAGCTAATAACTTGTCCCAGATAAGTATATGACTCCACCTTTTCAATTACTGTTCCGTCAATCATTATTTCCCTTTCCGTGGCATACTTGTTCATCATTACTTTTGTTTTAGCCATATTCATCTTTAGTCCAAAATCCTTACTAACTGTGCATAACTGATTAAGATTTTCCTCTAATTCTTTGGGATCGTGGCTTATGACCACAATGTCATCTGCAAATTGTAAATGGTTTAGGTACTCTCCATTCACATTGTCTCCTTTCTGCGACCAGTCTAATCTTCTGAAAGCTTCCTCAAGGGCAGCAGTAAACAACTTCAGAGATATTGTTTCTCCTTGTCGAACTCCTTTCTCAATTTTAAATTTGCTACTCTCTTTGTCTAGTCTAATAAAGGAGGTAGCATTCTCATATATTTTCTTCAAAATTATAATATATGGGGTATCTATGCCTTGTCTTTCTAGTGCCCGAAACATTGCCTTATGCTGTATGGAGTCAAATGCCTTTTCATAATCCACAAGTGCCAGGCATAATGGTGTTTTATATTCATTTGCTTTCTCCATTGGGCGCCTCCGTAGCCAGGTGGGAAGGAGCAGTAGTGCGTAGCACATGTTTCTTTATTAGACCGGGGTTCGAGCCCGTCACCACCAAATACGGAGGATGCGGAAAGGTCAGGAAATGACCACCGCATATCCCGGAGCAATATGGCCTTAGTTGCTAATGCTCCTAAAAACCAAATAACAACAACAACAACTTTCCCCATTAGCTGTGATATTACGCGAAGATGATCCATAGTTGAGAATCCTGTTCTAAAACCAGCTTGCTTTTTCGGTTGATTTTCATCAAGTATTCTTTCTAATTTGTTAGTAATGACCCTTGTGAACAACTTGTAGATGTGGGATAACAATTGGTCTATAATTTCCAATTTCTGATTTATCTCCTTTCTTATGCAGCAAAACTCTGATTGTATTATTCCACTGCTTAGGCATCACACCTTTTCTAATGCATTTTGTGAAGAGTTGCCAGTTTTTGTGCCATGTCTCTTCTTCCCAATTTTAACAACTCTACAGTAACTTCATCTTCCCCTGGGGTTTTCTGATTCTTCATTTTCTTCAACGCATGTTCTACCTCATCAGGAAGGATATCAGGTATGGCATATGTGATACTAATTTGCGATCCTTCCTCACTGCTGGCATCACTCCCTTGCTCCTTGTATAATTCTCTATAGTAGTCTTCTGCTATTTGAATTATGTCTTCTCTGCAATTTATAAGTACACCATCGCTATTCTTCAGTTTCAGTATCATTTGTCTTTCTGTATTACTGCTCATGGCTGCTGATTTAAGTTGTTGGTTTTCCCTTAATGCTTGTTCTACTTTTCTTGTGTTAAATATTCTTATGTCCTCTCTGAGTCTCTTTCTAATGGCTTTGCATAACTCAGTATACTCTATTTTCTCCTTGTCAGCGTTTATCTTGCTCTTCATTTTCGTCTTCGGTTCATCATGACAAGTGTTTTTTGACTAATTTTTTCTTCTTTGGATTTCTTTTTCCCTATAGGTTTCTTGGGCTTTATCACTTTCAGAAAGTCGAAATATTCTTGTCGATATCTTGGTCCTCAGCCGTCTACAGAAGCTCAAACTTGTTCTTAAGTTCCAGTACATAATGCTTTTTCTCCTCTTCTGTTATCTCAAAGACCTTTGTATTATTTACTCGGATCAGTTTTTTCCTTTCTTTTTTTACATCTATATCAAGTGTGCATCTTACCATTCTGTGATCACTTCCGACATTTACCTTGTTCAGGACAGTAACATCATTCACAATAGATCTTCTGTTAGTGAGGATGAAGTCAATTTCATTAGTTGTTAATCCATTTGGACTCTTCCATGTCCACTTTCTGTTCACCCTTTTCTTGAAAAAAAGTGTTCATTATTGACAATCCTTGAGATTCTGCAAATTTCACCCATTACAAAATTTCCTATAGTTCCCCTTTGTGCACTGTTTTGTCTCTTTCTAACCTTAGCATCGAAGTACCCCATAATGATAGTGTAGTAGGTTTTCTGCTCATCTAGAAGGCTCTCAGTTTCGGTGTACATTTCTTCAACCTCTTCTTCATTATGGCTCGATGTTGGTTAATAAATCATTATAATCTTTACCTTGTACCTCTTAGAAATCCTGAGTAGTACTCTTGACACCCTTGGTGATGTACTTTTGAAATCCAAAATGTTGTTTTTTATATCTTTATGGACCAGAAAGCCAACTCTATCTTCACTCCTTTCACTGTTTCCATTGGTGTACAGTGCATCAAGTGCAGATTTCCACTTGATAAACTTATAATTGATTCATTTCTTCTTCTTGTTTCAGCCAAACATGATATTCCAATTCACATTTTCTAATTCCTTTTCCAGCTCTAAGCTGCCATGCATGGAAACTGAACTTGGCCTGTTTGTATCAAGCCAAGTTCAGTTTCCGTCCATTGTAGTACCTGGTCGTAGACAGAGATTGTTAGCACCCTCTGCTTCCACTCTGATCCTCTCACTGCCGCAAGAGGGGGAGTGAAAGCCTCTGGGGACTGAGGGCCATTTGTTTCGTTGTGCTGTCATGTGCTGGAGGATTTGGTCTTTTCCTCTTCATGCTGACCAGGCATCTTGGAGAGAACCACTCTACATGTTTGTTGCCACCTAAGTGATGTAACAGGGCTTACCAATCGAGATGTGCATGAATGGATTTTAGGGAGGCAGGCCAACCGCACTTCTCCTAAATCTTCTGAGATAGAAAGATATTGGATCCATCACTGTTTTAAATTGAGTGTCTGATAACACACAGAATGCCTGTTCCCCTCTAAGCTCCCTAAACAAACATTCATACCATTCCTTTATATATGCCCCCTAAAATTTTGAATAGTACAGCTGATTATGAAACAAAAAATTTTTAACAATGCAAAAAAAAAAAGATCCCTGAAAACTCTATGCGCCATAAAACTCCTAATAACGAGCTAACCAAACGAAAACTGTCATCTGTAAACAGTGTTGCCAGATCGTGCTTCTGCCGTTCCATTATCCTGTCATAAGTTCAGTTTCACTTAGGCAACCATCCAAGGCAGATGTGTTAACATCTATTCCCATTACTGTATTCCACACTGAGTAATAGTTAATATTTTGTAAAAGTTCACCATGTCGGAACGTGATATATCAGTGGAATCCGATAAGAAGAAACTTGACATTATTAAACAGTGTGATAATGGTCAAAGCAAGGCATTGGCATGGCGTTAGGCCTCAATGAGTCTATGGTATGACTAATTCTGTCCAAATCTAAGGAATACATAGAACAAGTAAAGTTGCATCAACATCTTTTAGTATTCAGTGCACTAGGAACAGAAGTTCTATTTTGGTTGAAATGGAGAATCTTTTAATAACTTGGCTGGAAGATCGCAATCAAAAACAGACTCCAATTGGTACCAACAACATAATGGTAAAAGCACTTAGCCTGTTTTCATCGCTCAAAGAAAACAAATTCAAAGGAGATACACTGATATTTTCTGCCAGCAGGGGTGGTTTGAAAAGTTTAAAGCTCAAACTGGAATGTATAATGTCAACGGGGAAAGCAGCGATTACCGATGAAGATGCAGCCACCAAATTTCCTGCATGTTTTAAAAAAAATAATTGAGGAAAATAATATGAAGACTGCCAAATTTTTAACGTTGATGAAACTGGCTTTATTGGAAGAAAATGATGTCTAGAACTTTCTTAGCTAAAAAAGAAGAATTGCAACCTGGTTACAAAGTCTCCAAGGACCACTTAACTCTTCTGTTGGGAGGAAACGCCGAAGGCAATTTCAAATTGAAACCTATACTTATTTATCATTCGCTAAATCCGAGGGCTTTAAGAGGTTGCAACAAAGCATAATTTTCTGTAATTTGATGGGCAAATAAAAAGTCATGGATCACACAAGCTTTGTTTGAAGACTGGTTTAAGAGTTATTTTTGTCCAGCTGTTGAAAATTATTGCAAGAAAAATACTCTTACGTTTAAAGCCCTCTTAGTTCTTGATATTGCCCCTGGCCATCCCACTGTGCTGAGTGACCTGTAGAAAATGTAAAAGTAGTATTTTTACTTCCGAACACTACGTCTTTGCTACAGCCAGTGGACCAGGGCATAATTTCAACTTTCAAGGCTTTATTATTTACGAAGAACTTTTACATAAGCAGTGCAAGCTACGACGGGGAAGGTGCAATTTCATTGACTGAAATTTGGAAGAATTTTAACATTAGGCAAGCTATTGAAAATATTTGAGTCATGGCAACTATGAGGGTTGTGTGGAAATATCTTCTGCCTTACTGCACAAATGACTTTTGTGGCTTCGAAAATTGAGTTGATGCTGTTATTGAAGAAATTAGTGTCATTGAAAAGGATCTTGGCTTTGAAGATGTTGATTCCCCTAATTTCAGAGAATGCCTGGATTCGCATTCACAGCCACTCACTGACACAGATCTTATAGAATTGGAGCAACAGTGTTCCTATGATGAGAAAGAAGAAATTGCCACTGAAGGAGAGGAGTGTGTCTCTAAGGAAATTTTGTTAAAGTAACTCGAGGAGATGTTTTGAAATATGGAAACTGTTAAACAATAAATTATGGATTTAGATCCGAATGTGGAAAAAAGCATGCTAGTTCCCCAAACCCTAGAAAACGGAATTAGCTGCTATTGTAAATTTTATGAAGAGAAAAAGAAGGCTACAACTATTCAAACGATGCTTGAAAATTATTTTTCTAAAAAGTAGCATATCCACTTTTCACTCATTTTGTAGCTCATTTCTTTAATAAGCATTTTTTAGCTTATTTGCTTTTCATTATTCTTTATATTTCTATCTTTGTATACAGTTAAAACATATTTTAAAGGCTAAATTAAGTCTTCTGATGAATGTTCCAAAACATCATGGATGAATTAGAATTTTTCCCATTGGTTTTTAACTTCAATATATGCGTTTTCGAGATATACAGTACACTTGTTGCACGAATTAACTGAGGCTTACCTGTATTTTTGTTATCTTAAATTATTATTGCTGTCAGATAATTTCATTAGTTTAATTGTATGACAGATATCTGGTTCAGTATTTGGAGTTTATCGTATATGTTGCATGTAGGTTTTAGATATTGACTTGCTAATTTGTGAGTGATTTGTGTTTAGGATTAATGCTTTAAAAGTAAAACCAATCTGTATGAGATTTTAAATTCAAGTCATTATGAATAAACACTGAGTGAGGTCTTTTTTTTTTATTGCTTTACTAGCTATTAAGTTGGTTTCGTAGTTGGTTAATTATATAATGTTGGAAATGCTGTTTAAGCCATGTTTCTGTTGGACAGATAATTGCATAAAGTTTGTTGGAATAAAAGCTGTCTGTCTACAGGTTATAGCTTTTTGTATGTACACTGTATTTTGGCAGATTTCAACATACTAATTGGTGCTAACAGAAACAAAATGAATGAAATTCATTTTGTTTCTGTTATGGGGCTATTTCTATCTGGAATAGTTGATTCAGTTAACTCCAGTTTTGGTAAATGGAAAGTTGAACAACTGAGGCTACAGTATATGCTAGTATCAAAAGTACTGGAACAGTAAAAAAAATTAGTTATATAAATGATTAAAAAGCAATATTAAAATAGCTGATTTTTATTCCTTAATAATACACAGCTATCTTAAAATGGAAGACTTTCCACAATTTTTGATGAGCTTCAATAAAGATGTGTTCCGATTCCTCATGCAGCAAATCTTTTAATGCATCTTGTTAAGTTAGTCTCTGTGGTCAGTTTCACATATGCCTCTTTAGGCACCTGCGAGAATATCTCATTAAGGTTTCAAACTAGGTTCATTACACACAGTTCTTTATGTAAAGGAGTATTGCCCCTCATCTTTGCATTCATTCCATCAGTGCTTTCTCTGTGTACTATAAAAATAAAATATCTTGTTATAAAAATTATATATTTAAAAAAAAATTATTTTTTTAAAAATCAGTTTTTTTATTTCTTTTTCTTTTTTTTCTTTTTTTTTAATATGATTTCTAATTTTAGATATTTGTTTGTCCATAGGGTAAGAAGGATGTTGCACAGATATTTAACAATATACTAAGAAGACAGATTGGCACAAGATCACCTACGGTAGAATACATTTGTACAAAACCAGAAATTCTTTTTACTTTAATGAGAGGGTAAGTTGGATTGATTTGTTTGTCCTTTGGATTATAGATGGAGTTGTTAATTTTTTTGTATTTATGTAGTTAGGCTAATTTGTAAAGTATGACATATGGCCGACCGGGCTAGCCGAGTGGGTAAAGTACCTGCCCGGCAACCCAAAGGTCGCGGGTTCGATTCCCGCCTCGGGCTTGGATCACTGTACTGCAAAAACCTTTGGAGGTGCAATATGGCCACAGAAGCCGATGCGCCAACAACTACCAAATCAAAAAAAAAAAAAAAAAAAAAAAATGACATATGATGCTTAACTTACAGGAAATATGTCAAAGAGGTTAACCATGATATAAGTCATATATGTATCACCTTAGAATTATTAAATGTTTTATACTTTGTACTCATCATCGAACTATCTATGCTATTTCTAATTGGGAAAATTCTGAAGGAAGTTATGAAGCTAAAATTCAGAGAAGGTTGAATTCTGAAGGAAATTATGAAGCTAAAATTCAGAGAAGGTTGAATTCTGAAGGAAATTATGAAGCTAAAATTCAGAGCATGTTGAATTTGAAAGAATCAAGCTTGAAAGTAAGAACACATTTAAAAAATTACCCCGTGACAAGTTATTAAATTGCATTGTTTTATTCTTAAAGGATAGGTTATTAATGCAATAGAGTAATTTTACATTAAATAAAGAAAATAGTGATATCATTGACAATGAGGAATTGAAAGAAATTTTAAACATATGCTACATGGAAATGTGGAATATGGAAGAACTTTCATTTCCATTGCAAGATGGTGAAAACTGAATAAGAAATTTAAGTTTTCTAATAAAATATGAAATAAAAATTAGCGATTTTAGAGATTTTGTCGAAGGCAGTTTATCTTTAAAATCGAGTGAAATTCCCTTTTCAATTAAAAAAGCCAGAAATACCCTTGAAACCATTGCGATTACTGTGCTGAAGCAGAGCGAGCTTTCAGCGTAATGAATAATACTGTGATAATAAAAAGAACAGCTTTGACAATTAAACTCGTTGCAGAATGATCATAAATCTAAATGGAAAACCATTGCTTCAGTTTGATCCAGATCGTTATGGCAAATCTTTCCTCCATAATCATTGCTCAATTATTGAGCAAAGCAGATCAACAACAAATATTAATAAAGAAGTAAATTCTATATGGCAATATTTAGAATAAAATTTTCTTGGAAATTTTTTTTTCATGTAATCTCTGATTTTTGTGTACCTTTTTTAGAATAGTTTGGTTTTCTTATGTATATTTGTTTTTATATTCTAGAATTTTTTGTGATAGTTTTTTATGTTATTTATGAATATGAGATATGAGAAATATTTCATGTTATTTTTTATTCGCTATATTAAAATTTTATCTTGAAAAAATGTATCCATTATATTTCCCTAATTGTAAAAGAGAGAAGAATAAAAAGTCGGCAAAACTGCAAGCCCATTGTTAAAATATTCACAGCTCACCACTGGGTATAACAAGAAGTAGATGTACTAAGATCATTGATAAGGGAGTTAGAAGAAAAATATAGTTAAGTAAGTGAGCTTTGTTTTTAGTTGAGGATGCAGTAGAACCATCAGTTTGTAACAGACATAATAGTGTTGCAAAGGTCAGACAAGAAGCTTTCACAAGAAACCAGAAAACCACTACCATTTGGAGAGAAGCAAGTTTTCTGCTCTAGCCTATTCATATTCTGGTTTTGGATGATTAATAACTTTGTCACACCTGTTGCTGTAATTATTGTAGGCAGAAAATGAAGCTGGAGATAAGGATACAAGACAAATGTGAAATTCTACATTCTTATCTTGAACAACTTTAGTGCATTTATTGGGAACCAAAGTTTAGTTAAGGGGACAAGAGTTTTAGGTGGAATGTGGAATAAAGGATTTCATCTCTACAAGAATATTTTCACTTACACAATCAGGCGCCTCTGTAGCCAGGTGGGCAGGAGCAGCAGTGCGTAGCACACGCTTCTTGATTAGACTGGGGTTCGAGCCTGTGACCATCAAATACAGAGGATGCGGAAAGATCAGGGAATGACCACCGGCATATCCCCGGAGCAATATGGCCTTAGTTGCTAATGCTCCTAAAAACCAAATAACAAACAAACATAATCAGAAGACTAAAAACAGTATTCAACCAATAGAAAAAAGAATAGCAAATCATCCCATTTCATATTCCTGTAATGAAAAACAACATGAGACTGAGAATTTCCATGCGGAAGAGTAGGGCCACCGTGCATGGGTATTAGCCGCCCGTGCACAAACTTTCATAAGACTGCCCTCTACTAGAAAGGGGTTACAAAAATAATTAAAAATTTTATTATATATATATATATAACCCAGAGGCGCCCCAGGAACTTGTTCTATATATATATATATCAACCATTTGGTCCATCGTATCTATATTATGCTAAGTCCTTATTATATCTTCAGCCTCCTATTTTCTGTTACAGTATATCTCCTACATCTTATACAATGTGATACTTATAACCATAAACCAGGATCCCTTTCTTTAAGGGACGGGAAGTTACGCTCCCGGTTTCTTCCACGTACAATTGTATTCTTTCTTTTTCTATACTTTTAGCCATATACTATATAACCCTACGTTTTTCATACCTCATGAACTATTAGAGCAATTAGAGGGGGTTAAGGTACTATTGCTATTCTTTATCCTATTTCCGTTCTCCTTTCTTTAGCCCATTCTGCCTGTTCAACATAGATAATATAAATATATAACAACAGTGGATGGAACTCTTGCTCTATTGTATTCTTTATACTACTAAGCTATCTGTTGGGCTAATAGTCATCTCGCCCATAAACTACTAAATCCCCTAATCTAAATCTGCCTGTTATCAGCGTTTGGCACTTATATCATATTACTTCCAAATTACCTTACATACTAAAATGGCTTATTATCAGCTTTCAGCCCTTATATTATAATACTGCTAAATTACCTGACTATATTATTACTATTATACTATCCTACATATATTCGAACCTAGTTATGCGGGCAGTTGACAACAGAAACAGATAGCTACGTTAATTACTGGCCGATATATTGAGAGGGTTAGCCCTCGATAAAGTCCCTTTCAGTATATCTACTAACCCATAATTAACATATTTTATAATTTTGCCTTATTATTTTATAATTTTGCTTTATATCTCAATTTATGTTACTACCATTACTACTTTTATCTCTTTTTGCTTTACGTTTTATCTCATTCTGTTTTACTCTCACTTTATATTACATATTGTACTTCTAGGTTTTGCCACAGTGCCAGCATTGGCCTTTGCACGTTACTTGGGCGGTTTTGACGCACAGGTCTTTCGCAGACTGCACCTTATCTCACTCTACCTCATTGCTAATCCAATATATTTTTACACTACCATATTATATCATATCTAGAACATATCAGTACAGACCGATGTAATGCACAATCTTTCACATAGATGGCATTAATCAGTGCTGATTTCATTAACAACCTTAAGTTATCTATAATGTTAAAATTTACAAATAATTCTTCATCTAATACGGATATATATATAGTGTTCTCATTGAAATTATGTTAATGATATCTAGTCAAGTTTACAGAATTAGGAATTTGTCAGTTGTGCAACGTTTAATGCTATTGTACATAGGTCAGTTAGACATTATACATGCACGAAATTATATTGGTCGATTTTATTTAATTAAATGTTATTAATCTGTAGGCAATTAGGTGTATATGGATCAGGCTACCAAGTTAGCAAACGTAGACTAGCTTTAGCCTGGGAGGCCTATAAACATTATATAAATGAAATAGTATTAGAAATAATATGACTAAAAAATGAATAGCAAATGCTTAGAAAACGGTACTCACCTTGTATAAATCTGCAATAAATTTTTTGGTAGATGGTAGCTAAATTTAGGTTGGAAGAAGTATTAAAAAGAACTAAGGCGGGGAATGGGGTGAAAATATTTTAAACAGATTTTAAAATGAGCGGAAGGAAGTAGAAATGCAGATCTCCAATCCTTGGTTGTCAAAAAGAGGTTAAAAGACGCAAATGAAAAAAATGAAAAAAAGAGAGAGAAGACCGGTGGTGCCAATATTCGTTATGAGTGACTTTCGTTGAATAAACCGTCATCAGTTGGCAAATGGGAGAGAAGTGAGCGCATGTTGTATTTAAAGTTTATCTATACTCTCGTGATGCTCTTTTTGACACGTGGGAACTTTAGCCGCGAGAGGTTCCAAGCCTGTGAAAGGTTGAAGGGAAGTTTAGCATTAATAATGTTGAGATCGGAATGGTGTCGGTACCATTCGATGGTGAGGGCTTCATATCGAAGAATTCTGTAGCTCGATCTAAGTTTAATAATAGTGATGACAGAGTCAACAAGGGGGGGTGTGGTTGTGGGTTTGAGCATGGGTTGTTAACTCAGTGCAGGATTGACTTGTCCTGAAAAAGTTGTGGAGGAACCGAATTTGGTGGTAGTGCTGCCGATGTAACAGGTGTCGCAGTTTGGTTGCCATTTTATGAGATATATTATATTATTGAGATCATTGATGGGATATTTGTGTGTATCTTTATAAGAATTAAATAGGGAACCTAGTTTATTGTAAGTGGAGAAGGTGAGGGAGACGTCAGTATCTTTGAATGTATGTCGGAATTGTGCGGCAAGTTCACTATGGTAAGGGAGAACTATGCGAGTATTTGTCTTGTTACTGTGTCTGGTGGGGTTATTAATACTGTTTTTAACGGTGGATATTGTGTGTTGGATGAGTTGAGGGCGGGGTAGCTCCTGGCTATGAATTTATCAGTCAGGTATTGAAGTTCATTATGTAGATCGTTTTGTGAAGAGCTGAATTTGATAGTGTTGTAGATTTGGTTGTGCAGGACAGCTTTTTTGGTACTAAGGGGATGATGTTCAGAAAAAACAAGCACACCGGCAAATATCTACATTTCACTTCACATAATCATCCCCTTAGTACCAAAAAAAAAAAAAAAAGCCTTATATCTACCACAGGCTTCTGTGTCACCTGATAATTTATATGCATTCTATGTATTTTTCTTCTCTGCCACAAGTCTCATTAGTTCTTTTGACATCGATTCGGGTCTAAACTTTGAACAGTATTTCTTGGTATGAAAAGCGTAGTAGCTTCCAAGATTAATTCCTTGAATGCTTCCCATTTAGAATTTGCTGTTAGTAACATCATCAGTTGGTCACACTGCATAGAATTTAAAAACTGTCCGAGGCCACTGTAGTCACCTTACGAAAGCAAATACGCTTACCCCCGATTCTGATGGTAGTTACATCTTTAAGTAAATCCCACGACAGTACACTGTGATCGCTGCCACCTAATTCAGTTAGGTGGCAGCGATCGCTGTGCAAATTCTTAATGCATAAATATATGGCATTATATTGCAGTCACAGTATGGATTAGTTAATGAGTGGTCTTATCTGACCAATATTTGGATACTATGATGTGTTAACAAAGGAGACTAGATTAATCAATAACAAGAGACCAGTTTTGCATTTGCATCTGGAAACTAGAAACCTGCAAAGAGATATGAGGATTGAGAAAGTTGAATTGTTTAGCATTAGCAAAGGCACATGACGCAAGAAAGCAAGCTTATATAGCATCAGCCAAAAAAAAAAAAAAAAAAAAACCCTTATTTCTTCCATCCACTCACTCCAAATGTTTGTCTAGTTCTGCCTTGAATCTGTTTAAGCAATCAACTTTTGTGTAGGTTAGTGCAAAAGCATCATTTTAACTTAGCCATCTACCAAAGTAGTTAAATTTTTTAAATTGACATTGTTTTTATTATATCTCATATTGTGAATGCCTTCACAACGAGTCGCCATGGTATTGTACTACCTCGAATAATTAACACTTCACCAGCGGAGAAGACTACTGTTATTTATTCTCAGCAGATACCACCACCCAGATTGCTCTGTTTCAAAGCTTGTTGGCTCCTCTTCGGTGGGCCTGCAGGTATCCTGGTGTTGCAATAGTGACAACCCAGTTATGAAGTTACTTTACAAAATGGGAGATGCCTGATGGTGTGCAGTAATATAGACTATAAAATATTTAAGGGCAAAGCCCTCATGCTACGAGGTAGAATGACTAACACCTAGGTTAGCTTGTTGTGAAGGCATTCACAATATAAGATATAACCAAAACAGTGCAAATTTAATTAATTAATTTAACTACTTTGGTAGATGGCTACGTTAAAACGATGCTTTTGCACTAACCTAAATGTTAGTCATTCTACCTCGTAGCATGAGGCCTTTGCACTTAAATATTTTATAGTCCACTGCACAAAATCAGGCATCTCTCATATTGTGAAGTTATATTTCTTTAGCATTAGCATTAGTAGAGGCATTTGATGCAAGAAAGCAAGCTTATGCAGCATCAGCCAAAAAAAAAAAAAAAGAACCCACTTCCACTTCACCCCTCTGTTCGTTCAAAATACCTGTCCAGCTGAGCCTTAAACTTATTTAGGCTATCAACCTCCACCACAAGGGGTGGAAGTCTGTTCCACCAACCAACCACCCGCTGGCTAAAGGCAAATTTCCGCACGTCTATCCTACATCTGTCTTTCCTCAATTTGAATTTATGCCCTCTCAGGTGATTTTTCTGAGCTAGAGGAAGAATCCCATCAGCATTGAGCATGCTTAAACCATTCAAGGCTTTATACACCTCTATCAGATCACCTCGCTGGTGCCTAGTCTCCAGACACTGTAATTTTCAAAACTTAAGCCTTTCTTCGTAAGAGCACCCCTTTGTTCCATTCACTAATCTTGTTGCCCTTCTCTGTACTCGTTCCAGCAGCTCTACATCCTTCTTGAAATGAGGCCTCCAGACCTGTATACAGTTTGATTTTGATTTTTGATTTGATAGTTGTTGGCGCATCGGCTTCTGTGGCCATATTGCACCTCCCAAGGTTTTTGCAGTACTTTGATCCAAGCCCCGAGGCGGGAATCGAACCCGCGACCTTTGGGTTGCCGGGCAGGTACTTTACCCACTCGGCTAGCCCGGTCGGCTAGTATACAGTACTCTAGGTGTGGCCTGACCATTGCCTTATACAATGGAATAATCACCTCCTTATCCCTGCTGGAAAAATTCCTGTATATCATTGACAATACTCCATGAGCCACTCTTGCAGCCCGTCTGCACTGCTCAGAGAACTTCATATCTGCCTGCACAACCACCCCCAAGTCCCTTTCATTCTCTACTACTGTCAGTGTAGTACCACAGAGTTGATTCGTTGCTCTGGGGTTGCTGTTTCCCATGTGTAGTACTTTACATTTGTCAATGTTAAACATTTGCCACCTCTCAGCCCATCTGCTCAACCTTTCCAGATCCTGTTGCAGCAGCATAGTGTCAGTAGTGTCCTTGACAACCCTGCCAACCTTTGTATCGTCTGCAAACTTGGACATTAAGCTTGATATACCATCATCAATATCATTTATAAATACAGAAAACAATAATGGACCCAACACTGAGCCCTGAGGGACTCCACTAATAACATTAGTCCACGATGAGCAGTGTCCATTGATTACCACTCTCTGTCTTCTCCCCCTCAACCACCCCTTTATCCATAGCAGCAATTTGCCTCCAATGTCACACTGCTCCAATTTGTGTAGCAGTCTTCCATGTGCAACAGTATCAAAAGCCTTTCTAAGATCCAAGTATATAATATCAAAGTTATTCCCTGCATCCAGTTCTTTTGTGACTGCATCATAGTATCCAATCAAGTTGGTCAGGCAAGACTTCCCCTTAACAAAACCATGCTGTGTCTGAGCTATAACTGAAGTCTTGTCTAAATGATCCTGCAGTGCTTCTTTAACCAGTGCCTCCATCAATTTTCCTGGAACAGAAGTAAAGCTCACAAGTCTATAATTACTTGTGTCAGCCTTTGATCCTCCTTTGTGAATTGGGGTTACATTTGCACATTTCCAGTCTATGGGTACCTCCCCTGAGTCTGTTTGTTTGTTTGTTTATTGGTTTTTAGGAGCACTAGCAACTAAGGCCATATTGCTCCGGGATATGCGGTGGTCATTCCTTGACCTTTCCGCATCCTCCGTATTTGGTGGTGACGGGCTCGAACCCCGGTCTAATCAAGAAGCGTGTGCTACGCACTGCTGCTCCTTCCCACCTGGCTACGGAGGCGCCTCCCCTGAGTCTAAGGAAGCTCTCATAATTATGGCTAAGGGTTTGCTTACTTCCTTTGCTGCCTCCTTTAATATAACTGGATAGATCCCATCCACCCCTGGTGCCTTTCTTGTGTTTATCTTCAACAGTTTCTCCTCCACTTTACTCCCAGTTATTTCAAGATTCTGTAGCTTACTGCTAGAGTTGAATACACCTCTGGCATTCCCCTTGCTGAATAACTACTCATGTGTGAATGTCGATGCAAAATATTCATTTAGTTTGTTAGCTACCTGAGCAGGATCATCAACAGTTGACCCATCAATATCAAGTGGACCAATCTGATTCATCCCCTTCCTTCTAGAGTTTACATAAGTAAAGAACTCTTTGCTGTTTTTCTTTGCATCCCTTGCTAAGGATTTCTCGTAATCTGCCTTCGCCTGCCTAACCTCCTTTGTAACTTGGTTGCATATCAACTTGTATCTATCATAGTCTTCTGTGTCATGTGTTAATTTGTAAGTATCCTATGCATTTTTCTTCTCTGCCATATGCCTCATTAGTTCATCTGACATCCATTTTCGCCTAAACCTTGAACAATATTTCTTAGTTGGTATGTAAAGCCTAGTAGCTTCCAAGATAAGTTCTTTGAATGCTTCCCATTTTGAATTTGCTGTTGGTAACATCATCAGTTGGTCCCACTGTATAGAATTTAAATACTGTCTCAGTCCATCGTAGTCGCCTTTACGGAAGCAATAACCCTTCCCTTTACCCCTAATGGTAGTTACCTCTTTGAGTAAATCCCACTTCAGCACACTGTGATCACTGCCACCTAGTGGTTCATTTATCTGCAGATTCTTAATGCATGAAGAATCACTGCTGATAATCAAATCAAGAGTATTACTCCCTCTAGTTGCCTCCCGAACATGCTGATGTAGAAAACAATCATCCAATAAATCCACAAAAGCCCTGCTAGTGTGTGAGTAACCAGCCCCCAAATTCCAGTCAATATCTGGGAAATTAAAATCTCCCATTATAAGACTCTCTGATTTACTGGCCCACTCTATTTCCCTGTACAGCTCCTTATTATACTCATCAGAGTCATTAGGCCTATAGCACACTCCTACTCTCAATTTTGATATCCCACGGTTTATGTCACGCCAAACTGACTCCACACTGCACTGTCCAGCGATGTCGACTGGCTTCACTTCCTTGGTTTTTATGTGTTTCTTAACTAATAGCATAACCCCTCCCACCTTCCTATCCTGTCTATCCTTTCTGTAGACGTTGTACTCCCCAAATTGCAGTTCTGCATCCCTTATATCTGTGTGACACCACGTCTCTGATATCCCAACAATATCTGCCTTCGATGTTTTTAGCAATACCTCAAATTCATCAAATTTATTTACTAAACTCCTAGCATTGGTGTACACGCAAGTATACCTGCACCTGTGTCTATTCTTAGCTACCCTAACACAACCCATGTGTTTACTTGTACCGCAATGGCTCCCAGCAGTCTCTGAAATACCATGCATCTTGTTTTTCAGGCTTCTGCTCATTCTCATAGCAGCAGTGCAAGAATCTCTTTCACCTCTGCCAGTGGCTACTGGCAATCTATTGGTCTTTGTCTCCCCCCAAGCTAGCAGTTTTCCGACCCACCTAACACTGCCTCGATAGCATCAGCAAATATTCTTGCACCCTTTCTATTTAAGTGTATCCCATCCCTGTAGAAGCAATCTCTCCTGTTAACAAGTACATTCCAGGCTGAAAAAAATTCTACCCCTTGAGCCTTGCACAATCTTTCCAGGGCCGAATTGATCGACAAGGCTCTCATCATATACTCCCTCCTATCGTGTCTGGGCAGAATTGCAGACACTCTCAAATTCAACCCTAATTCTCGGCTTTTGTTCAACAGTGACCTGTACTTGTTAAGTAATTCTGCCGGTCTCCTACTCTTAATATTATTTGTGCCAACGTGTACAACTATATCACCTTTTGTGCCCTTAAAAGATTATATTCGCTCTACAACGTCATCAACCTTTGCCCCTGGCAGACATACCCTGGTCCTGTTCCACCTATCTTTTTTACAAAGCATGTTCCCCGTTTCCCTGACAATAGAGTCACCAACAACTACTAGTTCCTTCGGGACCAGCGCATTCTGCCTTGGGGCTTGCCTCTGTGTCACGCGATGCCCAAGTGCAAGCTCTGGCGTTGATGTGGGCAGCTGAGAGCTTGATGGGCCCCTCAATTTAGTTTCTTCGAGGGCATCCACCCTGTCCTTCAAGCTCTCATATAGGCCCACAAGAACGCCGAGTTGTTACCTGATATCGATACACTCCTTGCATCGCGCACACACAAAGACATCCCCCTTGGCAGTATCATGTCCCGTACCCGATTGCTCTGCAAACATCAAGCAAACAGTGCATTTTATAAGGCTGTGAGTCAGAGCACAACTGCCCCCCTCAGTTCTACTCTGAGCCACAGCACTTCCATTAGCTTGAGCCTTTTGCTTTGCTGCTCTGGTCTGAGTCATGATTCTATTAATTAATTAATTATAATTAATTATGTTATGTTATTAATTATGTTAAATATAATTAATTATATTACGTTTGTAATCTAAGTCGTTATATGTATTTATTTAAACGTACAATTTAACTGCTAACGAAGTTCAACTAACGCTATCTAGTACGGTATATAACTATCGTATCACAAAGGCGGGAAAATTACGAACGGTAGCGGAGTTGAAACACGTGGAAACCCTTACCGATACTTTTATGCAATTACAAGGCCGAGTACAGAATAAATACACCAGATTAATCAGAAATATCACAAAATAATGCTATACTACTAAATTTAAATCAAAAGTTTTAGAAAAACAATAATTTCAAATCAATAAATAAGAAAAATCCACTTAGCGGCTTTGAACACGACCGTCTCTAGTAGCCTCGTCAGCAGATCCTTAACTGGGTTGTCACTATTGCAACACCAGGGTACCTGCCCACCCACCAAAGAGGAGCCAACAAGCTTTGAAACGATGCCATCTGGGTGGTGGTATCGGCTGAAAATAAATAACAGTAGTCTTCTCCACTGGTGAAGTGTTGTTTATTCGAGTTAGGACAATACCATGGCAACTCTTTGTGAAAGCATTCACAATATGAGATGTAACCAAAACAATGCCAATTTTTTAATTGATTTAACTACTTTGGTAGATGACTATGTTAAAATGATCCTTTTGCACTAACCTAAATGTTAGTCATTCTACCTCGTAGCATGAGGCTTTTGCCCTTTAATATTTTATAGGCTATCAACTTTTACGACAGATGGAAATTTGTTCCAGAAATCAACCACACGCTGGCTAAAGGCAAACGTCCGCACATCTGTCCTACAACTGTTTCTACAATCTGTCCTACAATTCTTTCCTGAATTGTAATTTATGTGCTCTCAGGCAATTATTCTGAGCAAGAGGAAGAATCTCATCATCATTGAGCATGCTCAAACCATTTAAGGCTTTATACATCTCAATCAGATCACCTTGCAGGTGGCACCTCTGTAGCCAGGTGGGAAGGAGCATCAGTGCGTAGCACACGCCTCTTGATTAGACCGGGGTTCGAGCCCGTGACCACCGCATATCCCCGGAGCAATGTCGCCTTATTTGCTAATTCTCCTAAAAACCAAATAACAAACAAACAACCTCGCAGGTGGCTAGTCTACAGACACTGTAATTTACAAAACTTAAGCCTCTCTTCATAAGAGCAACCCTTTGTTCCAATCAATAATCTTGTTGCTATTTAAGGCTTTATTAAAGGGCACTCGTTCCAACAGCTCTACATCCTTCTTAAAATGAGGCTCCAGACCTGTATACAGTACTCAAGGTGTGGCCTGACCAAATTTCTTATACAAGGGGATAATCACCTCCTTATCCGAGCTAGAAAAATTCCTGTATATCATTGACAAGACACCATGAGTTACTCTTGCAGGCCGTCTGCACTGCTCAGAAAACTCCATATCTGCCTGCACAATTACAAGCCCAGGTCCTTTTTGTTCTCTGTACCTCTGTCAGTGTAGTACCACACAGTTGATATGTTACTCTGGGGTTACTGCTTCTCATATGCTGTACTTTACATTTGTCAATGTTAAACTTCAGTTGCCACCTCTCAGCCCATCTACTCAACTTTTATAGGTCCTGCTGCAGCAGTATACTGTCATTAGTGTCATTAACAACTCTGCTGACCTTCGTATAGTCTGCAAACTTGGATATTAAACCTGATATTCCATCGTCAATATCATTAATGAATACAAAAAACAACAATGGACCCAACACTGAACCCCTGGGGACTCCACTAATAACATTAGTCCACGAAGAGCAGTGTCCATTGATTACCACTCTCTGTCTTCTCCCACTCAACCGTCCTTTTATCCATAGCAGCAATTTGCCTCCAATGCCACACTACTCCAATTTGTGCAGCAGTGGAATATCAGGAATATCATGGAATATCAGGTTTAATATGCAAAATTATTCTTTGCATCCAGTTCCTTTGTGACTACATCATAGTATCCAATCAAATTGGTCAGACAAGACTTCCCCTTAACAAACCATGTTGTGTCCAAGCTATAACTGAAGTCTTGTCTAGATGATCCTGCAATGCTTCTTTAACCAGTGCCTCCATTAATTTCCCTGGAACAGAAGTTAAACTAACAGATTTGTTATTAAAGTTGGTCCTCGTATAGCATGATAGTTGTGTTCCTAGAAACTCTCGTGCAATGCAAAATCGTGCAATATAAACAACAGGCCCTATGGGAAAAATAGGGTTAGGAGCCGACCACCCAAGATTGAACAGACATTTGTAACCAAAACATTACCAAACACACAATAAATAATCATAATAATATACTTAGGTATTTTATTACGACTATTACATAATAAAATATTTCTAATGCTTTTGCTTCTATCATAAGCAAACTTGTTTTTTGTTTGATTTTCTATCCAAACAGATGACAGCCATTCCATCTCAAAGTGTAATTAATTAATTACACTTTGAGTTGTTCCTGCTATGAAAGTTTTTATTTTCTCTGCATTCTTTGTCATTCTTGGCGTTGCGTCATTTAGGCCTGTAGCACATGCAATATCACATGGTCTTTCATTTCGCTCAAAGCGTTTCACAATTTCATATGTTTTTTTCTCTATCGGCAGAGGCGGACTGGCCATAAGCCTTATCAGGGAAACCGCGGTGGGCTGGGGGCTGGTGTGATTTTGGCCATAAACGCTAGTGTGTGGCCACTACAAATTTTCCGGGTAAGAATTTTTGATCCAGTCAGCCTCTGTTTATCAATATTGCTTTTCGTTTTCTCTCTGAATCTGAAGTGTCTTCACCAGGACGCTTCGTTTTCACACCTTTTAAGTATTTTACTCATTTTTAGGGAATAAAGCACAATTACAAAATGAGGAGGCACGCTTGATTCACATAAACAAAGCTGTGCGCGTGTAGCAGCTGAATACACACTATAAAGGCAGAGACAACTCTATTAACACCTACCTCACTAGCTCACATTTTACAAAAGCCCATTTCTGGTGGGTTACTACCATAAAAACAATAAAAACAATTTCCATTTGCATTCCTGCTAGTGGAATCTGTTATAAACTTGTAGTAAACTCGATCTATTTGCATTTGCGATAATACCGATACCTAGAATTTTACGTTATTATGGTGAAATGTGTTTCCCCTTCACTGATATTAAATACATTTTCAGAATCTTCTCTTCATTCCTATCGTGTTGCGTTCAATTGGGGTGATTCCGCGTCTGACTGCCATTTCTTGTAAACACAAAGCGAATCGTGCCTAAGTGAATTTGGTTCGTGTTATATACGATATCGTTCCCCTATTTATAAATCGTGTATGATCGAATTCGTATAGTCTAAACACGTGTTATACGAGGATTGACTGTACCTTTGATCCTCCTTTGTGTATTGGGGTCACATTTGCACATTTCCAGTCCATGGGTACCTCCTCTGAGTCCATAATTATAGCTGTCATAATTATGGCTAAGGGTTTACTTATTTCATTTGCTGCCTCCTTTAATATAAATGGATAGATTCCATCCACCCCAGGTGCCTTTCTTATCTTTATCTTCAACAATTTCCCCTCCACTTTATTCTCGGTTATTACAAGATTATCTAGTTTAATACACCTCTGGCATTCCCCTCCCTGAATAACTCCTCATGTGTGAATATAGATGCAAAATATTCATTTAGTTTGTTAGCTACCTGAGCAGGATCATCAACAGTTGAACCATCGATATCAAGTGGACCAATCTGATTCATCCCCTTCTTTCTAGAGTTTACATAAGTAAAGAACTCTTTGCTGTTTTTCTTTGCATCCTCTACCAAATATTTCTCGTAATCTGCCTTTGCCTGCCAACCTCCTTTGTGACTTGGTTAATGACCAGTTTATATCTATCATAGACTTCTGTGTCAGCTGTTAATTTATATGTATCCCATGCATTTTTCTTCTCTGCGACATATCCCTAGGGGCTTGCATTTGGTGAGTATGGGTTTAGCACACCCATGGTCATGAGCTGGATATCATCATCCTTCTCTTTCTTGTTGATTTCCTTCTACTTTTCTCTTTCTCTCAGGGTAACTCTGGAATTTTTTTTTTTTTGGTTGATGAAGCATTAGCCTCAGGCTTCCTTGCACTATAAAGCTAATAATAATAATAATATCTAATTAGTTTATCTGACATCCATGTAGGCCTAAATCTTGAACATTATTTCTCCATAGCATGAAGAATCTTAGTTGGTATGAAAAGCCTTGTAGTTTCCAAGATTAATTCTTTGAATGCCTCCCATTTTGAATTTGCTGTTACTCCCACTGTATAGAATTTGAATACTGTCTCAGACCACTGTAGTCACCTTTATGAAAGCAAAAACCCTTCCCTTTACCCCTGATGGTAGTTACCTCTTTGAGTAAATCCCACTTCAACACACTGTGATCACTGCCACCTAGTTCATTTATCTGCAGATTCTTAACGCATGAAGAATCACTACTGATGATCAGATCAAGAGTATTATTCCCTCTAGTTGCCTCCCGAACATGCTGCTGTAGAAAACAATCATATAATAAATCCACAAAAGCCTTGCTAGTGTGCGAGTGACCAACCCACAAATTCCAGTCAATATCTGGGAAATTAAAATCCCCCAGTATAAGACACTCTGATTTACTGGTCCGCTCTATTTCTTTGCACAGTTGCTCATTATATTAGGCCTATAACATCCACTCTCATTTTGCTTTTCCCAGTGTTTATATCACACCAAACAGACTCAACATTGCATTGTCCACCAACATCAATTGGATGCACTTCCTTAGATTTTGTGTGTTTCTTAACTAACAGCATGACCTCTCCTCCCTTCCTGTCCTGTCTATCCTTTCTGTACACATTGTACTCCCAAAATTCCAATTCTGCACCACAGTTTGACACCACATCTCTGATATCCCAATAATATCTGCTTTGATGTCTTGACTAACACTTCAAGCTCATAAAATTTATTAACTATACTCTTAGCATTGGTGTACTTACAAATATACATACACCTGTTTCTACTCTTAATTACCCTAACACAGCACATGTATTTACTTGTTCCACTATGACTCCCAGCAGTCCTGGAAATCCCCATTGCCTTGCTTTCCAGGCTGCTGCTCAATTGCATCCCCCATTTCAATAGAAGCAGTGCAAGAATTACTTTCACCTCTGCCAGGGGCTACTGTTAATCTATTAGTCCATGTATCTCCCCCAAGCTACAATTTTCCAACCCACCTAACTCTGCCTTGATAGCATCAGCAAATATTCTTGTACCCTTTCTGTTTAAGTGTATTCCATCCCTGTAGAAGCAGTCTCTCCTGTTAACAAGCACAGACCGACCAGGCTGAGAAAAATTCTACCCCTTGAGCCTTGCACAATCTCTCCAGGACCAAATTGATCGACAAGGCTCTCATCATATACTCCCTTCTATCTTGTATGGGCAGAATTGGAGACACTTTCAAATTCAACCCTAACTCACGACTTTTTTTTAACATTGACTTGTACTTGTTAATTAATTCCGCCTGTCTCCTACTCTTAATATCATTAGTGCCAACGTATACCACAATATCACCCTTTGTGCCCTTAAAAGATGATATATGCTCTATAACATCATCAACCTTTGCCCCTGGCAGACGTACCCTGGTCCTGTTCCACCCAGTGTCATAGCTAGGGGAGGGCAGAGGGGGCAGTCTGCCCCTCCGCCCTCTTTTCACATGAGACACAATTTTATTTTTCAACGATGCTTTTATTTTTGTTAACTTAGTAATTATTTGAAAAGCAAGAAAAATAACTTTTTAGAATGTTGGAATTAAAGTTTTACTTCAAAAATAAACACAGTGTTTTAATTTATTTCCCTATATGTCGTTTTGACTTTTTGTAGTATTTTTGGTGTGTATTGAGAGGGGCAGGAAATTCAGGGACTGCCCCAGGCAGCAAAAGTCTAGCTACAGTACAGGTTCCACCTATCGTTTTTGCACAATATGTTCCCTGTTTCCCTGACAATAGAGTCAGTGACAACAACTAGTTCCTTTGGGACCAGTGCATTCTGCCTTGAGGGTTGCCGCTGTGTTGTGTGATGTTCAAGTGCAAGCTCTGGCATTGATGTGGGCAGCTGAGAGCTTGATAGGTCCCTCAGTTTAAATCCTTTGAAGGCATCCACCCTGTCCTTCAAGCTCTCATATAGGCCCATAACAAAGCTGAGTTGGTGCCTGATTTCCTCACACTCCTTACATCGTGCACATATAAAGACATTCTCCTTGGCAATATTCAAGTTAATTTCATTAGTTAACGTGTATGTTTATTGGTATGGCTCCAAAAAAGCGGAAAGCTTTGCCAATCGCAGATAAAATTTGGTTTGTAAGCTGTAGATAATAGTGTGCATTCTAAGACTGACATTGCCAAACAGTTCTACATTCCTAAGAGTACTCTGTTCACTATTCTAAAAGATTGCAAGTTTAGAGAAATCTCCTGAACAGGCAAGATTCGAGCATGAAAGGCAAAGTACCCGGATCTTGAAAAGGTACTTTTGGAATGTCTAATGGTGATGCATGCAAAAAACTTTTCCTTAGATGGTAATCCTTTAAAAGCTAAGGCTGAATCGTTTGCACATCAAATGGATATTGAAGAAATTAAAAGCTTTGCTGGATGGTTCCAGAAATTTAAGACTTGTCATAGCCTGTCTTTCAAAAAGTGTGTGGTGAAAGTGCAGTTGTGGACATTGACGCTGAAAAGGAATGGAGGGAAAATCATTTAAAAAATGTTTTACTGACATACGACCACAACAAAATCTTTAATGCTGATGAAACTGGATACATTTTTTAAGTTGCTACCGGATAAAACACTTACATTTAAAGACGAGAAATGTAGTGGCAGAAAAAAAGGCCCCAGAAGCTCAATGCTTTAAAGGTTTGAAGACATTGCCAACTATGTATCAAGCAACCCAAAAGACATGGATGACATTTCAAATCTAATAGAAGAATGGATCAGAGTCTTAGATTGCAGGATGAGCTAGAAGAATAGAAAAATTTTGCTCTTTGTGAATAACTGTATCCTACATTGTCAAGTAAACAACTTATGTGCAATCACTGTCGAGTACCTACCACCAAATATGATGTCAGTTCTTCAGCCACTTTATCTAGGATTAATCCACTGTTTTAAGAAAAACTACTGAAGAAAAAATTGTCTTATGTCTTGAAAGCAACATTATACAGGCACTGCATTTATGTGTTTAATTATGGAATGAAGTTGATGAAAAAGTGGTTGCCAACTGCTTCAAAAATGCTGGATTTACTGCCTTGAATGATGCAATGTGTGAAGTTTTTACATGCTTTTTTCTCTATTAATTGTGAAAAACAGTCCAGTAATAGGGAAGAAACATTTGAGCATGTGCATCATCACCTAATGAATGTTTCAATATGTCCACAAATGAAGAGGAACTCATTGCAGACGTAATGGAATCTTCTGAAATTTGTAGTGATGAAGATGAGGAACCTACAGTGGTTGAACAAGGAATTTCAGCGAAAGATGCTCATCAAGGATTAGAACTTGTACAATTTTTTTCAAGCACAGCCTAAAAGTGAAATAACATGTTCTGCCATTGAAACAGCATGTTTTGACTGATTATTTAAGAGTACTAAACAATTCTCTTGTTAGGTCGTGATAGGTATATAGCCTATATATTGAAATTTAGAATTTAATTATAACCTTTATACTATATTGTATTAATAGAATTACATTAAATAATCAAGCTTTTATTTGTTTTGTTGCTGATTTTATGAATGAGCGATATAACAACAGTTTTTCTCATTCCCCTGGGAGGTGTGTCATTATATAGTTTGACTTTATAATATGTATTATTTAATAATATATATTATATGTATTATGTATTATTCATGAAAGTATACTTTTTTGTACATCATTTATTTAACTGTTTATTTTGTAGATCCTTTATGAATTTGTTAGATTTAAAACTCTCTTCCCCCCCCCCCCCCCCCCACACAGATATGAAAAGCAAGAAATAGCCCTGAACTGTGGCACAATGTTGAGAGAATGTGCCCGGTATGAAGCGTTAGCCAAGATAATGCTATATTCAGATGATTTTTATAATTTCTTTAAGTATGTTGAAGTATCCACTTTTGACATTGCTTCAGATGCCTTTTCAACATTCAAGGTAAGATGAATATTTCTATTATTATATAGTTTGTGATAAGCAAGCCAATTACAAATGTAAAAGCCCCTTTAAAAAAATTATTCTGTTCTTATTTTACTGAAATGAGGTGCTTTAAAGTCTTACTTGTTATATACATTTAGTGTTAAGGATGTAGTTAAGGATGTACTGTCTGTCTATTACAGACAGACAGTACATCAGTAGATATAAAAAAGATGACTTATGCAGATGCAAAAAGTAGGTTGCACATTAAATTTGAAATGAATGGGTTTATTATAACAGTCTAATGCTGGTTTCCATCACATACGAAAAGAAATGAAATTGTACTGAGGAACATGATTTACTAGCCTATGAAACTTTCATGAAGGAGTCATTCATTGCATTTGATTATAATTTTATGTCCAAAATTGATTCGCTGGACATTACCTGTATTTTTTTAAAGATGAGTTTAAAAAATATACAGTAAAAATCTGGACTGCATAGGGACTGGGTTGATCCAATTTTCCTGATTCTCATGCTTTAAAAATTAAATTTAAGATGGAATAAAGATGGATGGTACTTTTAAAATTAAATTTAAGATGGAATAAAGAAGAGATGACCAGGTAAATTTTGACAGTTTATTCATTAGCAAATAAAGCATGCTTCATTTATCGAAACAAGCAGTTTTAAGGAAAAATAAAGTCAACACCTGACAAAGATGTAAACATAATTATCACCACAAAAAAAAAAAAAAAAAAAAAAAAAAGAGCGTGTCATGTTCAAAATCGTGTTTAAAAATGAACAATGTGAAAGAAAAATACAGTATATAAATGAAAGCAGAAGATACACATATTTTATATAAATTAATTATTTGTTTTAGTTTATTAACGAAACATTTTCATATAAAATACAAAGTTCGAAAAACAAACAAATATTTATTCTTCAAACAGGTCTCTGAGGTTGGGTATATTCGTATTGTAGTTTTAAATGTTTTCCACCAACCTTATGTAGAAATAAAACACAACGAAAACGAAAACTGGAATCTTGATAACTACGTATTTATAATAAATTATATTTGACTGTATTTACAATAAATTATATTTAACTTTACAACTAAAATATACTAAATTAAAAGCGATAAAACCATAGCTTTCGAAGGCTCCTGCCTTCTTCTTCTGTGGTATTTTTCTTTGTTATGCGGTGCATCTTTAAATACCAGCGGGTTCACAGTACTCATCACGTGTTTCATTCCTTTGTGTTATGGAACCGGAAGTGGCTCGGGAGTGGGTCATATGAAACCGTTCATCCCTTCTGAGTATAGTAGCCTCGAAGAGGGGATGGATCTGCGTTCCTCTATCTCTATTAATGTTCACTGTGGAACAGATCCGCAAACTCTCGAGCCACTTGCGGTCCCAGAACTTATGCACCTGATTGGTGATGATAGCATCGTCCGGGAAGATCTGGTGCTGCTTCTCCCAAAAATGCTCAGCCATGGCGGACTTACCATACTCCGCATTTCTTATTGCCTTAGTGTGCTCCCCCAGACGATCTTTGAGACACCATTTTGTTTCCCCTACATAATACTCCCCACAATCCGGGCATCTAATACTGTATACTACCCCACTTGCATTCTCTTTTTGAATGGGGTCCTTTACTTGTGACACGATTGTGTGCAGCCCCCGCCCCGGAAGCTGTACACAACGCGTCTGATAATTTCTTAGTACTCTAGTTATATGCTCAGTTAGACCCAGATAGTAGGGAATGTATGCAGTGGATACTGGCGTAAAAGATTCGCCTCTCCTCTGATTTCCTTTAATATATTTTTCTATAATCCTCTGGGGGTAGCCACATTTTGTAAGATCCGTCGTGACACGTTCATACTCTACCTTCCTATCCTTGAAGGTACTACAGTGTGATTTTACCCAAGTCAACTAATGTTCTAACCACACTGTTCCTATGATGGCTGGCCTGAGCTGAATTGTAGTGCGAATGTTGACCTTTACACATCGGTTTCCTATAGACCTTAGTCTTTAGTTGTTGGTCTTCCCTACAGACCAACACATCTAGGAACGACAAAACTCCTTCTTCTACCTCCAAGGTAAATTGTATTAATGGGGAGAAGCCATTTAAAAAGTTCAACACCTGATCTTCACTCCCCTTTTGAATAATTGAAAGCATATCATCCCTGTATCTTTTCCAAGGACGCACAGGGAGAACACTAGCATTAAATATTCTAACCTTGAGCTCCTCCATAGCTAAATTAGCAATAATTGCACTAATGGGGGAGCCCATGTCTGTACTGTTAACCTGCTTATACATAGTATTATCAAACACCATAGTGGTGCTTGAGAGGCATAATTCTATTCCTTTCTCAATATCCTCTAAATTTAATTGTGTTCTAGTATTTAGGGTGGTATCTCTCTGTAAGGCCATGTGTGCACAACGCGCTCCATGGTCAATCGGAATACATGTAAATAGAGATGTCACATCAAAAGATATCATAATTTCATTCTCTTCTATGCGTTGGCTTCTTATAAAATGCACAAAGTCTTTGCTGTCCTTAACACTAAATTCGGAAAGTCCTACTAATGGAGATAATAATTTGGCTAAAAAACCAGATAGCGCATATGTGGGACTGCCTATAAATGAGACTATGGGTCTAAGTGGTACACCCATTTTATGAATTTTAGGCAAACCATAAAATCTTGGTATTTGGCTCCCTGTAGCATGCAGTACCCAATATTGCCATGATTCCGTCTAGAGTACCCATTGCAGAAATAGCAATGGGCATGGAAAGAGCTATAAATAAGCTTCCTGAAGATATGGCTAATGAAATTAGAATTAAAACAGCAGCCATCCTCAGTCAAGCTAAAAATGCCCCCTCTAATCTCAATGTGAAGCAAAAATCAGCGCAAAAAGCCTCAAGCAAGATGATAGAATTGTGGTCTTACCCTCGGACAAAGGTAGAGCAATGGTGGTTCTTGTTAAGGAAGCATATCTAAATAAGGCGTTGGATTTATTGAATGATCAAACAACCTATAAGGTTATTCAGAAAAGTCCACTGCTGAACTTGGAACGTTAAGTGAATAGAATGGTACAGAGTTGGCTTAAGTCTAGTAAAATTTTCAAAGAGCAATATTGGGTACTGCATGCTACAGGGAGCCAAATACCAAGATTTTATGGCTTGCCTAAAATTCATAAAATGGGTGTACCACTTAGACCCATAGTCTCATTTATAGGCAGTCCCACATATGCGCTATCTGGTTTCTTAGCCAAATTATTATCTCCCTTAGTAGGACTTTCCGAATTTAGTGTTAAGGACAGCAAAGACTTTGTGCATTTTATAAGAAGCCAACGCATAGAAGAGAATGAAATTATGATATCTTTCGATGTGGCATCTCTATTTACATGTATTCCGATTGACCATGGAGTGCATTGGGCACACATGGCCTTACAGAGAGATACCACCCTAAATACTAGAACACAATTAAATTTAGAGGATATTGAGAAAGGTATAGAATTATGCCTCTCAAGCACCACTATGGTGTTTGATAATACTATGTATAAGCAGGTTAACAGTACAGCCATGGGCTCCCCCATTAGCGCAGTTATTGCTAATTTAGCTATGGAGGAGCTCGAGGTTAGAATATTTAATGCTAGTGTTCTCCCTATGCGTCCCTGGAAAAGATATGTGGATGATACATTTTCAATTATTAGAAAGGGGAGTGAAGATCAGGTGTTGAACATTTTAAATGGCTTCTCCCCATTAATACAATTTACCTTGGAGGTAGAAGAAGGAGGAGTTTTGCCATTCCTAGATATATTGTTCTGTAGGGAATACTAACAACTAACGACTAAGATCTATAGGAAACCGATGTGTAAAGTCTACAATTCAGCTCACGCCAGCCATCATAGGAACAGTGTGGTTAGAACATTAGTTGACAGGGCAAAATCACACTGTAGTACCTCCCAGGATAGGAAGGTAGAGTATGAACGCATCACGACGGATCTTACAAAATGTGGCTATCCCCAGAGGATTATAGAAAAATATATTAAAAGAAATCAGAGGAGAGACGAATCTTTTATGCCAGTATCCACTGCATACATTCCCTACTATCCGGGTCTAACTGAGCATATAACTAGAGTACTAAGAAATTATCAGATGCATTGTGTGCAGCTTCCGGGGCGGATGCTGCACACAATCGTGTCACAAGTAAAGGACCCCATTCAAAAAGAGAATGCAAGTGGGGTCGTATACAGTATTAGATTCCCGGATTGTGGGGAGTGTTATGTAGGGGAAACAAAACGGCGTCTCAGAGATCGTCTGGGGGAGAGCACACTAAGGCAATAAGAAATGCGGGGTATGGTAAGTCCGCCGTGGCCGAGCATTTTTGGGAGAAGCAGCACCAGATCTCCCCGGACGATGCTATCATTACCGATCGGGCGCATAAGTTCTGGGCCCGCAAGTGGCTCGAGAGTTTGTGGATCTGTTCCACAGTGAACATTAATAGAGATAGAGGAACGCGGATCCATCCCCTCTTCGAGGCTACTATCCTCAGAAGGGATAAACAGTTTCATATGACCCACCCCTTGACGTGGGCACCTGTACGTGGTGAGGGGACCTCCCAGTGACGCTGCTGGACCTCCAGACTAGCATCACTGGGATCCAACGCCCACAGCCCAGGTTCCAGGCTTAGATCAATGGAATCCGGCGTGTTTGCCGTGCGCTACGACCCGTGGAAATTCGGAAAGGGGGATCCTGGTGATTGAGGGGCCCAGCTTCAATACACCACTTTGGCCCCTGCTTCGACAAGACGGGAGGTCCTGGAAGGCCCGGCTAGGATCAATCGGCTAGTAGGCTCGCCGCGAGGGTCAACCGTGTCAATGCCACGCCCCTACCCTCATGGTCCGAGGGACAGGATTCAGGCTGGCGGCAGTGCGGATATGGTGTCTGGGTAGTCCTGGCGTTTCACTCCCGAGCGCATTTATTGCATGCCGGGTAGTGGGCGTCCCTTTGGGCTCCGTGGTGGGTGGGGAGCCCAGGCACTGAACTAAATAAAATTTCTATGAATCCTGATAAACCTATTTCTTCAGGGGCCTCAACCCGGTCCCTATCTGAAACCATAGACAAAGAATCAGATAGCATTATTGCTAAAAAGAGGCAACGAACCGAATTACCATCAGGGCCTGTCCCAAGGTTTTTATGCATTCTACCAATGAGACACCGATTGGTAAAATGTTGCCCTTTTTTATTCAAAAAGGGTTAGATGGGTTAGCAGGTTCACCCAAATCAGTTAAGAGGCTTCGTTCTGGAGACCTTTTAATTGAAACAAAAAATGACAGGCAATCTGAACATCTCCTCCGAGTAACATCAATCGGTAGAATACCCATAACACAGAACACTCAATTCATCGAGAGGTGTCATTTCGGATTGGGACCTTCTCGACGTAACCGAGGAGGAAATCTGCTCTGAATTAAAACTCCAGGGAGTTATTGCCGTCGAGAGAATTACTGCGCTAAGGGATGGAAAAATTATTAAAACCAGGAGCGTTATCCTGACTTTTAACTCTCCTAAACCTCCTGACGAGATTAAAGCTGGATACATCAATTGTTCAGTGCATCCATACATTCCAAACCCTTAACGGTGTTTTAAATGTCAGAAGTATGGACATTCTCAAATGGCCTGCCGTGGAGTCCTTGCATGCGCTCGATGCGGTGCAAAGGACCACGAAACAACAGCATGTTCAGCCGCAAAACCCACCCGTATTAACTGTGAAGGCAAACACCCGGCCTGCTCACGAGCATGCCAGATGTGGAAAGAAGAAAAAGAAATTCAACGGCTGAAAGCAGAGCTAAATATATCATACCAGGAGGCAAGGAAATCGGTCAAACCCCTGAATATCAACAAACCTACCTACGCCCAGAAGGTAGCAGGGAGATGTTCCGTCGGAACTCAGATGGACATGACCATTCCTCCAAAGGAGTCTTTCACTCCCATCGCGCGTTATCTCTTAAGTTCTCAAAAACCTGCACAGAAAAACCAGTCAGCTGCCACTCCTATATCAGTACCTCCTAATGCTCCACAAGTAACAAAGGTAATTATAAAAGAAAAGAATAAGAAAGGGGAAGTCTCCCCTACTACCCAAGAAAACATGGATGTCGAGCAGAAGGAGGTACCCGAAGATTCAGTCTTGGAACTCTTTGCGGAGGAAGAAATGGACACGGGACAGCGTCCATTCTTCCCCAAAAAAGATAAACCCAAGACTGATAAAAGTAAGTCCTCAGCACCTCGGAAGCCGCCTGATGGACCCACCAAGCCAAAATAATGGCTAAATTCCTACAGTGGAATTGTCATGGATTCCGGCGAAATACTGATGACATCAAGGCCCTCCTACAAAAGCACGAGCCAGTTTGCTTTTGCTTGCAGGAGACTTACCTAAAGGCTAATGATGATCCCACCATGCACAACATCACAATTTTTCGAAAGGATAGAATTGCGGATGGCTCTGCTCATGGGGGAGTGGCTATCCTTGTTGGCAACCAGACCCCAGTGCAGCCCTTGGTAATTACAACTAGCATAGAAGCTGTTGCAATTCGCCTTACGGTGGGATTTTTATTAACGGTCTGCTCTATCTATTTGCCACCTGGGACTGACATCTCCCAGGAAGACCTTGATGATCTTCTAATGCAGTTGCCTCCCCCTTACTTACTTCTCGGGGATATGAATGGACATAACACCCTGTGGGGTAGTGCTAACATCAACGGAAGGGGACGAGTCATAGAGCATATGCTCAATGACAATGACAATGACTTTTCCCTTCTAAATACTGGAACAAACACCTTCTTCCACATGCCTACCCGTACTTTTTCTGCCATTGATCTCTCTATCTGCTCCCCTTCTCTACTCCCTTCACTCACTTGGGAAGTGGAGGAGAATCCATACGGAAGCGATCACTTCCCCGTGATAACCTTGTTACACAGTGGGAGACCATGTCTTCCTTTTAGGTTACCACGTTGGAAGATAGATCAGGCTGACTGGACTGCCTTCCAACATCAGGCAAATTTTGATCTTAGCACAGTCAGTCAAGAGCCTATCAATGATGCAGTTAAGTACATCACAGAAAATATTGTCCAAGCAGCTGCGAATGCTGTTCCAAAAACATCTGCCCGGTTTCCACCATTTCCCAAACCTTGGTGGAATTCACAATGCACAGCAGCAAAAAAGGCTCAAAACGAAGCGTGGGGGATATTCCGCCGATATCCTACCACGACCAACCTTATAGCCTTTAAACGTGCACGAGCCAAAGCACGATATATCCGCCGTCAGAGTCAAAAGGAATCGTGGATCCGTTTTACATCATCTATTAACCAGTCTACCAACTCTAAGGTAGTCTGGGATAAAATCCGGAAAATGAAGGGAAAATATACATCCCACCCTTCTTCAATCCTAGATTATAATGGATGCGCTATAGCAGATCCAACTGCAATAGCCAATTTTCTCTTAGGGAAACATTCTCTAACATCTCTGCAACATCTTCGTACTCCCCAGAGTTCCTGGTCCTGAAATATAAAATCGAAAAACAGGCAGTTAACTTTAAATCTAAGAGAATTTATCCCTACAACGGGATTTCACTATTCAGGAACTGAAAAGAGCCCTCGCTCTTTCCAAAGCAAGTGCCGTTGGACCAGATGGCATTCATTATGAAATGATTAAACATCTTTCACCAAAATCTATGGATTGTCCTCTCCTTCTGTATAACAGAATCTTTACTGAAGGGCAGTTTCCGGACTCCTGGCGAAAGGCAATCATTCTTGCCTTTCCTAAGCCAGGAAAGGATCCAAAAGTCACCACCAGTTATCGTCCTATTGCTCTGACTAGCTGTCTGTGCAAAATCCTGGAGAGAATGGTTAATTCTCGTTTAATATGGTACCTCGAATCAAATGACCTTCTCTCCAACATCAAGTGCGGCTTCCGAAGGAACCGGTCCACTTTGGACCATCTTATTAGATTGGAAGCATCCATCCAGGATGCTTTCCTAAAACGCGAACACTTGGTGTCGGTGTTCTTTGACATGGAAAAAGCGTATGACACAACTTGGAGATTCGGCATTTTAAAAGATTTACATAGCCTAGGCCTTAGAGGGCATCTCCCCTTTTTTATTCAAAACTTTTTTAGCCAATCGATCGTTCCAAGTTCGTGTGGGATCCTCACTCTCTCGCTCCTTTAGCCAAGAGGAGGGAGTACCACAAGGATCAGTATTAAGTGTCACGCTTTTTGCCATCAAAATAAATTCCATCACAGAACAACTTCCTCCAACTGTAAACAGTGCCCTCTATGTTGATGACTTTAGCATTTTTTGTCAGTCGTGCAACATGAGGGTTATTGAAAGACAACTGCAGAAAGCCATTGATAGTCTGAATTCCTGGGCACTTGCTAATGGCTTCAGGTTCTCGCCGGAGAAGACAGTTTGCGTACACTTTTGTCGCAAGCGTAATCTTCATCCTGAACCTAAATTAAGGCTCGGACAAAATGCTACTCCAGTAGCAGCGAACACAAAATTCTTGGGACTCATATTCGATAAAAAACTGACCTTTTTGGATCATATTCGTCAACTCCGCACAAAGTGCACAAGAGGCCTTAATATGCTCCGCTCGCTTTCCTCTTTATCTTGGGGTGCAGACCGATGCACCCTTCTACGGCTTTACCGTGCACTTGTGCGATCCAAATTAGATTATGGGTCCCAAGTATATTCTTCAGCCAGAGAGAACGCCCTTCGATGGCTGGACTCTGTCCATCATCAGGCTCTACATATCACTACTGGAGCATTTCGAACATCTCCTGTCCAGAGTTTATACGTCGAAGCAAACGAACCACCGTTATTGCTTCGACGTAAGCAGTTGTCTTTAAAGTACGCTTTAAAACTGAAATCCCTGCCAGACCATCCAACATGGCCATTCGTTTTTGAGCCACGATGGGAAAATTTATACAATACCCGTAAGACTGCCAATCGTCCTTTTGGTATTCATCTCCAAGAGCTACTCAATGAACTTAATATCAAGGTAGACAAGGTTGCCCAAACACCAAAGCAACCCTTTCCACCCTGGCATGCTCATCTCCCAGCATGTGACTTATCCGTTAGAAATTGGGCAAAGTCGGACACTCCATCATCAGTTTACCTGTAGCATTCAGCACACCAAGCTGAACATTCTGACGGTTCGAGGTCGGAGTCATATGTGGGATCTGCCGCTGTCTTTACAGACAGTACTACATCGGAGCAGATTCCCTCTGAATGCAGCATATTTACTGCAGAGCTGCATGCTATTGAGTTAGCTTTGGATCACATCAGTAAATGCCAATACCAACGGTTCATTTTATATTCTGACTCTCTCAGCGTGTTACAGGCTTTAATAACTGTGAGATATAATTCTCATCCAGTTCTGTCTAGCATTCAGCAGAAGATTCACTTTCTCCATGAACGTGAACATGATATCCTCTTCTGCTGGATTCCCAGCCACATTGGGATTATGGGAAACGATTTGGCTGACACCGCAGCCAAATTAGCAATTCTCAATAATAATCGCTGCCTGTCAGTCCCCTATACAGACTACAGGCAAATAATACACGAGAAAATACATTCCCAATGGCAGGATTCGTGGAATAGACAGACTGCGAATAAATTATATCAGATAAAGCCTGTAATTGAACCATGGCAGTCTAGTCTGCGCAGGAATCGTAAGGAGGAAATTGTTCTTGCCCGGACCCGCATAGGACATAGTCATTTGACACATTCTTTTTTGCTGACTGCTGATGACCCTCCTATGTGTGAGTCTTGTGGCACAATTTTATCAATTAGACACATTTTAATTGACTGTCCAGATTTTAGCAATATCCATTTTACCGCTTTTAATCATCTGGCTGAGCCGTATACACTCAGTCAGATTTTATCTGACAATGACAATGTGTCTGCTATTTTTAGTTATTTTAAATCAATAAAGGTTTTTACTTGTATTTAATATTTACATATTATTGTTATTTTTTTATTGATTTATTTTTTCTACATTTTATACCTTTGTTATTTTATATACTGACATGGTGACCTAAGTAATTAGGTCAGTGAAAATTAAAATTTTTTACATATCATCTGAGTTTGGCGCATTATAGTCTTAGTTGCTAATGCGCCAATAAAAACCAAACAAACAAACATATGACCCACTTCCGAGCCACTTCCGGAATGTAACACGTGATGAGTACCGTGAACCCGCTGGTATTTAAAGATGCACTGCAGAACAAAGTAAAATACCGCTGAAGAAGAAGGCAGGAGCCTTTGAAAGCTATGGTTTTATCGCTTTTAATTTACTATATTTTAATGTATATTTTATGTATTTTAGTTGTAAAGTTAAATATAATTTATTGTAAATACAGTCAAATATAATTTATTATAAATACATAGTTATCAAAATTCTGGTTTTCGTTTTCATTGTGTTTTATTTCTACGTAAGGTTGGTGGAAAACATTCAAAACTACAATATAAATATTTATTCGTTCTTTTCTGCGATTTATGTTGCACTGCTTGTGGATGGAACACTTGCAGCTTCTACTCTATCTGCTGAACTGCTTAACGCTTCTATTGCTTTCTTTAAATACTTCCGTATATCATCTTGTTTATGACTTTGTAATTTCTTTGTGATAAAATTATTATGCACCATGTGCGCCATGACGTCCTTAAGACTGAAGCTATGGTTCTGTTCTATAAATTTAATAACTGCTTCAATGGACTTTTCTGCAGTAGCCCAAGATATCTTTTCTTCTTCAACTTTGTCATTTTCTTCACCAGTTTCTTCTGAATAATTCTCTTCTATCTTATCAGGAGTTATAATGTTTTGAATAATTTCTTGATCAGTGAAAGTCGCTGCAACTTCAACATCATCTTCAATGCGTATCCACTCTTCTATGTCATCAGCATTAAATTTGCGTAGAGGGTTGTCTTCCGTACATCATTTAACAGTTTCCATCAGTTCTTTCACTTCAGTTGCCGTCAGCTTTATGTGAAATCCTTTAAAATCTTCGTTTTGGTCAGATTGTAGATCTGCAAACATCGCGTTCGGCCATAACTTTTACCACGCTCTTAAAAGAGTTACAGGCTTGACTGCAGTCGCGAGTGAAAATGTTGCATCTTTGATTGTAAAACTGCATTGAAATTCTGCAGGGTCGACATTCTTATGCATCATTTTCGTCATAAAATCATTTTTATAATGACATTTAAAGTTCCTAATGACTCCTTGATCCATGGGTTGAATTAATGGTGTTACATTTGGTGGCAAGTAACATGCAAAAATATTTCCACAATCAGACACTAATTTTGATTCATGCGGGTTTGCCCTACAGTTGTCGAGAAGTAGCAGGCACTTCGTATTTGCAGGCTTCTCCAATTTTTTCAATTTCTGATGAACTGATGGAACAAAATCATGAACAAACTAATCGTGAAATATATTTTTGTCCATCTAAGCATTCTTTAGGGCTTTATAGGTCACAGGTAAGCACAATTGGCCCGTGGGTGCTGAAATTTACCAATCACCAAAAGCTTAATTTTATGCTGACCTGAAAAATTAGCACACATAAGAACGGTTACTCTTTCCTTATTAAGCTTAAACTCTGTTGCATTTCATTCTTGGTTTCCAGTAAACCGCTGTTTCATCAGCATTATATTTCAAAATGGCGACTACAAGCTCGCTTGTGGTCACCATTTTGAAATGAGCTCAAAAATTCACAAAAAAGTTTTGAGTTTTTGAAAAGTCCAGATTCTCGGGTGGGCCGGATTTTCGGACTTTTACTGTATATCGTGAGTTGAGATATAAATATTTTGCTGGCATCTCATTTAGTTCCTGCTCTTAAATTCCACTGCAGTCAGACGTAATTCTGGCAGTCATGGAACTTCATCCAAACTGCAAGAACCTCATCCTGATAGGATGAGGTTCTTGCAGTTTGGAAGATTTTAGATGATCATAATATTGTCATCCATTATCTATTTAAAAAGAATATGTAATTGTAACTACAGCTTGTTTTACACAGTACTGTACAAATATTTCCTACAATCACAGAAAAATAATGTACAGTGCATAGAAAAATTTTATATTGTACGTTACAATAAAGCAAAAATAATTTCCTATTCCACAATATGGAAGGAGTTTTTCAGTTATTATTACTACCACCAGTCTCTTCAATGATAAGTAATGGTGGATCACCCCAATTATACTTAAAAAGAATGCATCTCTAATTGTATTTTATTGTCGTACCTGATTTTTTTTTAACCATTATTAATAATTTTCTTTTAAATCAAAGTTTCTCATAGCTTGATACAGCTATCTTATTAGGCTATACTTCACCACAATGTATACTACGTGCTAAGTTGTACTCTCTTTAGTACACAATGAAGATCATTCGTTCATTCATCTCTTTATAAAGAAGTCAGGCAACTCTGTAGCCAGGTGGGCAGGAGCAGCGGTGCACATCACACGCTTCTTGATTAGGCTGGGGTTCGAACCTGTGCCCACCAAATACGGAGGATGTGGAAAGGTCAGGGAATTACCACCGCATATCCCTGGAGCAATATGGCCTTAGTTGCTAATGCTCCTAAAAACAAAATAACGTTTTCATAAAGAACTCTGAAAATTAGACTTCATCCAGCTTCTACAACTTCAGAGAAAGTCTACTTTATATTCACTATTCCCTTCCATAAAGGTCATCTATTACCAACTTGCTGGCCACTATTAATGCCATCCTTTAAATGTTTGAAATAAAATGATAACCAGCAGTCACTTCTCTGAAATTGGGCTGCTTTGATGCTTCCAAGTCAACCAACCTCTTGCCTACCTGAAGTGTCACTGTCAGATTAGAGCAGATATTCTTTGTTTCCTGTCACTAAACAGAGTAGTGAAGCTTTGTGCATCGGATTGTGCCCTAATGAGGTTCGTCCCTCAGAAATCCCACAATTCTCATGCATCTTATGGACCGAAAATATACTGGGTGTGCACAGTGATGTTTTTAATGCTCACCATGGCTACATAAAGTATGATCAAAATATCAGGTGGACCTTCTGAAAAGAGGTAGTTCTTTCACTGTGGACCACTTTGGATCACACGAAACATGGGTTGCTGAACTAAACATGAATGAAACATTTTTATTAGGGTTAGAGGTAGCAAACTCAAGTAATTTGGCTGTAATTCTAGGAAGCCTTAGCCATTTGTATCCATTATATCTTATTCAGTTTGTGTTTTGGTGCCTTCAATTTAGTTGACTCTTCATGCATGAAGTGTGGACTAAAGTGAAGGCACCAAAACACAATTTAAGGCCAACCAATAGAACAAATGAAGCCAGCAAAAATTTCACAGATGTTTGATGCCCTAGGAGGTATTGAAGATGATGCATTCTTTTGAGGAAAGTGAAAGTTCATATTATAAATTGGCAATGATGACAATAGTGACTAGTTTTTGGTGTTCTATTATGAGTAAAAGTTCAGTTCTTCATGTGATATTTTGTTTAGTAAGCACTTGGAAATTTGTTTCAGTTATGCACAGCAAAATATTTTTTCCAAAAGTTGCATTTTAAAACATGGGTGCTTCTTATCTTGCAGAAAATTTGGTATATTAAAATTTAATATATTACATTTTGTACTTATTAAATAAAACCAGTTTCGTTGTTCATATAAGTTGCTTCTCCAGCCCACCATCTTGAAAAAATAATTAATCCCCATAATTAACTATCCATGGTTAATAAGCAATTGGCCACCACCATTTTGAAAAAATAAGTAGTCTTAGTTACAGCTTGTGTAGTTCTCATGAAACATTTTTATTAGGATTAGAGAAGCATGCACCTATCCCCCCCACTTCTGCACATATGCAAAATAGGTCTCATCTGTTCATAATATCTCAAATCAAGTAATGTCAGTGTGTTATTTAACAACTATAAACACAGAATCCCAATATCTGAGTGAACTTAAATGCAAAAATAAAAGAAAAGAGATTTAAGCAGAGGTTTGTAAGCAGAATGAGAACGGCCTTTAGCCTCATGGCAGGGAAGGGGATCACACAATAAATAAATTTGATGAATTTGAAGTGTTGGTCAAGACATCAAAGGTGGATATCGTTGGGATAGCAGAGACGTGGTGTCACAGAGATATAAGGAATGCAGAACTGGAATTTGACACAGTGTGTACAGAAAGGATAGACAGGATAGGAAGGGAGAAGGTGTTATGCTGTTAATTAAGAAAAACATAAAATCAAAAGAAGTGCATCCAGTTGATATAGATGAAAAGTGCACTGTTGCGTCAGTTTGGTGTGACATAAGCATTGTGAAAGCAAAAATAAGAGTAGGAGTGTGTTATAGGCCTAATGATTCGAATGAGTACAGTGAACAATTGTACAGAGAAATAGAGTGGGCTAGTAAATCAGAATGTCTTATAATGAGGGATTTTAACTTTCCAGATATTGACTGGAACTTGTGGGTTGGTCACTCACACACTAGTAAGACTTTTGTGGATTTATTGGATGATTGTTTTCTGCAGCAGCATGTTCGAGAGGCAACCAGAGAGGGTAATATTCTTGATCTGGTAATCAGCAGTGATCATTCGTGTATTAAGAATTTGCAGATAAAGGAACCACTAGGTGGCATTGATCACAGTGTAGTGATATGGGATTTACTTAAAGATATAATTATCATCAGGGGTAAAGGAAAGGGTTTTTGCTTCCGTAAAGGTGAGTACAGTGGTCTCAGACAGTTTTTAAATTCTGTACAGTGGGATCAACTGACGATGTTACAAACAATAAATTCTAAATGTGGGAATCATTTAGGGAATTAATTGTGGAAGCTACTAAAAGTTACATACCTATTAAGAAATATTGTTCAAGTTTTAGGCCTAAATGGTTATCAAATGAACTAATGAGACTCGTGACAGAGAAGAAAAATGCATGAGATGCATATAAATTATCAAGCCACTCAGAAGCCTAAGGCGGATATAAGCTAGTCTGTAATCAGGTCACAGAGGAGGTTAGCCAGGCAAAGGCAGATTACGAGAAATCTTTGGCAAAGGATGCTGAGAAAAACAGCAAGGATTTATTTACTTATATAAACTCTAAAAAGAAGGGGATGAATCTGATTGGTCCACTTGATAATGTTCTACTGTTGATGATCCTGCTCAGATAGCAAACCAACTGAATGAGTATTTTGCATCTACATTTACACATGAGGAGTTATTAAGGTTTGAAAATGGCAGAAGGTTATCAAATTATAGCAGGGTGCTTAATGATTTTGTAATAACTGAGAGCAAAGTGGAGGATAAATTGTTGAAGTTAACCGTAAGAAAGGCACCTGGGGGTGGATGGGATCTATCCTATATTAAAGGAGGCGGAAAAGCAACTAAGTAAACCCTTAGCCATAATTATGAGAGCATCCTTGGACTCAAGGAAGGTCCCCACGGACTGAAGGTGTGCAAATGGGGGATCGAAGGGTGACACGGGTAATTACAGACCAGTTAGTTTAACTTCTGTTCCGGGTAAAATAGTGGAGTCACTGGTTAAAGTTGCATTGCAGGATCATCTAGACAAGACTGCAGCAATAATTCAGACACAGCATGGGTTTGTTAAGGGAAAGTCTTGTCTGACAAATTTGATAGGATATTATGATGTGGTTATAAAGGAACCGGATGCAAAAATTAATTTTGATATCATATATTTGGATTTCAGGAAAGCTTTTGGCACTGTTGCACATGGAAGACTATTGTACAAATTGGATCAGAATGGTATTAAGGGTAAGTTGCTACAATGGATAAAAGGATGATTGAGTGGGAGAAGACAGAGGGTGGTAATTAATGGGTGCTGCTCTTCATGGACTAATGTTATTAGTGGAGTCCCACAGGGTTCGGTATTGGGTCCTCTGTTGTTTTGTATATTTTATCAATGATATTGATGAAGGTATATCAGGCTTAGTGTCGAAGTTTGTGGATGATACAAAGGTTGGCAGGGTTGTTAATGACAGTAAGCTACTGCAACAGGATCTAGATAATTTGGGCAGATGGGCTAAGAAGTGGCAACTGAAGTTTAACCTTGACAAATGCAAAGTACTGCATATGGGTAGAAGTAACCCCAGAGAAACGTACCAACTATGTGGTACTACACTTAAGGTGGTAGAAAATTAAGAAGACCTGGGAGTAATTGTGCAGTCAGATATGAAGTGTTCTGAGCAATGCAGACAGGCTGCCAGGGCAGGTCATGGGGTTTTGTCAGTGATGTATGGGAATTTTGCTAGCAGGGAGAAGGAGGTGATTGTCCCTCTGTATAAAGCAATGGTCAGGCCGTACCTTGAGTACTGCGTACAGGTCTGGAGGCCTCATTTTAGGAAGGATGTAGATTTGCTTGAGCGTATACAGAGCAACAAGATTGGTTAGGGAATGAAGGGATCCTCTTACCAAGAGAGGCTTGAGTTCTGGAAATTGCAGTGGCTGGAGACTAGGCACCTGCGTGGTGATCTGATTGAGGTGTATAAGGCCTTGAATGGGTTGAGCACACTGAATTCTGATGGGATTCTTTCACTTGTTCAGATTATGAACCTAAGGGGGCATAAATTCAAATTAAGAAAAGGTAGATGTAGAATAGATGTGTGGAAATTTGCCTTTAGCCAGCAGGTGGTTGATTGCTGAAACAAACTTCCATCTGTCGTTGTGGAAGTTGATAGGTTAAATAAATTTAAGGAGGAACTGGACAGGCATTTGGAGGGAATGGTGTGATTTTTTTTTTTTTTTTTTTTTTTTTTTTGGCTGATGCTATAAGCTCATACACTTGCTTTCTTGTATCACATGCCACTACTACTGCTACGAGCCCCCCCCCCCCACCTGTGTTGATAATCCATGTTGATTCACAATGAACCAAAATGGACAATCAACTCAGGTCTGCCAACTATTCTACAGTCTCCTTGAATCACAATGAACCATAACACAGAGCCAGGAGTCCCCAAACCCCATAAAACATACATTCATTCATGCATGGGAAAATGATGCCTTATTGGCACTCTGTCAGTCTTAATCCAAGCCAATCAGCATCATCTCAATTCCTGGTGAACCACTGGGTTGTCTCAATGCAGTGGTTCACCGGGAGCTGCTATATAAATTATAAAGGGCCCCCTTGACGAGTAACTATTCATATGCTGTCCTTCATTGAACAATATCTGATTCTATTGCTCAATCAAATTCAAAACAGGATTTGTTCAAAGCGGAGTGCTCCGAGGGGACCTTCCTCCTCCAGCAGTTCACACAGCAAGGAGGGTCAGCAGTTTTTGAACAAACCTCAAGTCTCATCTTTATGGAACTCGTTTTAAAGATGATGAACAGTTAAAAGCAGCTGTGGAATCCTTGTATTATGGCCAATCTGAAGGTGTTTTTTTTTTTTTCTTTCTTTTTTTGTGATGGGTTAAACTCTGCAAATTAAATACAATAAGTATATTGGAACTTCAGGGTGAATAAATTGAAAATTAAAAAGCAGAATTTTATAACCATGTTATTATACCCTCTTTTCAGAACTTTTTGACCACTCCTCATATTATACTTAGTAAAAGGGCTGCATTTCGTTAAAAAAATTGGGAACCAGAGGTTTAAATAATTAAATTATATTGTAATGAGCTGTTATATAAATTAAAAATTGCTGTTTGACAAGTAGAACATTTTTACTTTTCAAAGAGGAAGAGCAAAAGATGCACTTAACACTTTTAAACATGGGCACAGTGAAGAAGCTCGTGGAGTGCAAGCTTCTTCACTCATTAGTAAAAAAATATATAATAAAAATAATCCTAAAAATGTTCCGGTGTTCTTTAATAATAATTATTATAATAATAATTAATGTTTAAAAAGTTAAAATTATTAATTAATTTAAAAGAAATTTTGAATTCAAATTACAGTAAGATACCATAATGTAGAGGCCCTGAGTTCAAGTGCATTAATGTTATTTATTTATTTATTTATTATTATTATTTTTTAATTGTTTGCTAATAATTTTATTGTTTTCATTTGGCTTGTGGCACACAAAAGTTTAACTTGTTTCAATACTTATTCAACTCAGATTATGCAGGTTAGGAGCACTTAAATTCTTGAGTAAATCTTCAGTGATATATAGCAAAATCCAAATGTGAAGCATATATATTCTCCTGACAGATTAACAAGGAAGGATATAATGTATAAATTTTACATAATCAAATAACTCTGCATAACCAAATAATTTTAGCTTCTAGCATCAGAATGTTGGGTTATGTTTCTACAACATGATATCAGAATTTACAAGTTTCACAGATTAATTTCTTCACCTCCCTCATGTTTTTCCCTCAGTGCAATTTTCTTAAATTCTGTTATATCAGGTGAGATTTCTCTTCCCCCTCCACTAGTTGTAGCAGAAGTTGTTGGTCATGTTCCTTCCTTTATTCCACCAAAATAAAAGCATCACTCCAACAATCTTAAAATCAATACCTTGTCTAGTTAGAGTAGCAGAACACCTTTTGGGGTAGAAATAGAAATTTTGAGCAGGAGTGTTTAGTAAAAAAACCTCTCCCCCGACCTCCTGAAGAACATTATCCCCACACCAGGAAAAGGAAAGCTTTAAACATTAGACGCAGGAAATATAAAAAGAAGCCACTTGATCCATCCTACAAAAAAAAAAGTGTTTAATATCATAAAATTTCAACCCCCTTCTGAACTATGTCCCTTTATTACAAAAATGATACCATTGTTGCAGTTTTGAGAACATTTCAAACACAAAGAAATGTAAAAAGACCTACTTGTACAAGAAGAATAGTTTTGATTATTGTTAAATATTTTGAAGAAGATGGCCTCCTCACTCCAGTGCCTAGAAATGGTCATCCAACAGATGCACAGAATTTTCAGAGAATCAAAGCAGAACAAAATCAAGCTGAAACCAATACGTTGGCAATATCCATCTTACTACATATTCATAATGGGTAAGTTTGCTTAAATTTACATATCAGATTAAACACCTTGCAGTCTATCTTGTAAGCTCCTCTAATCCTTTGTGGTAATTCCAGATAATAAACAGAAAATTTATTTATTGATTTATTTATCTCCATATGTTGGAACCACTCAATTATCAAAGTTGTAATTATGTGTGGTGGATGATTCACAAGAAGATTGATTTATAGACCATCCTGTAGATGTCTCAATCTCATTTTAAAGTAAAGAATAGCCCTACATGTGGATGAAAAAAAAAATCCTCACATAGTCATTAAAGAATGACTCTTATCTAAATAATAAAATCCTAAAGTGCCTCTTTGCATGAACTTTTATTATTGGATTACTCTTCACCCGAAAGTTGAATGTAAGGTGCTATTTGGAAACATGCATGATTATGGAGGGGGAAAAAAAAAAGGCGGGGTTGATTGTGCAGTCAGATATGGAATTATCTGAGCAGTGCAGACAGCCTGCTGGGTACTGCCCATGGGGTTTTTTCGATGTTATAAAATATCAGTGATAAGGAGGTGATTATCCCATTGTATAAGGCAAGTTAAACCTTGCCTTATACAATGGGATAAAAAATACAATGGGATTATTGCCTTGTACAAGTACTGCATACAGTCCAGAAGCCTCATTTTTGGAAGAATGTGGATTTGTTGGAATGGGTGCAGTTATGAGTGGAACTTTTAAATGGGCACTATTCCCTAGAAAGGTTTCAGTTCTGAAAATGGAATGCCTCAAGACTAGACTAGGCATTTGAAAGATCTGATTGAAGTGTTTAAGGCTTGAATGGTTTGATGGAATCCTTCCTTTTGCTCAGACTACATGCATGAGGGGGCATAAATTCAAATTGAGGAAGAATGGATACAGAATAGATGTGCAGAAATTTGCCTTCAGCCAGTGGGTAGTTGGTTGTTGGGGAAAAAAAAATTCCATATGTTGTTGTTGATTTCGTAGTTTGAATAAATTGAAGGAGGAACTAAACAAACTTAGAGGGGATAGCCAGGTGAAATGGGAAGTGTGTGTGTGTGTTTTTTTTTTTGGACTGATGCTGTATAATCTTGCATTGTTACCAATAATAATAATACTGGAGAGTGATACCTTTTACAGACTAAAATTATCCTTCCATTAAACAAATATAGGAATAATTTTATTATGCACAAATGTTATAACACCACTATGTGACAATATTCATGCAGGATGGTGCTGTAGCCTACATTTGAAACTGTTTCTATAAGCAACTTGTAGCAAAGAACACATTATCAGTCATTTTATTATTATTTTATTTTTATCCTTGGCCTGATAGATGTATGAACCTTTTCCCCTGCTGACATTTGGTAATGCAGTCATTTGAAATATTAGAATTGTAGAGATATTTCCCAACACCTGTAGCAGATCTAGAGCAGGAAATCTATCACAACATTCTTCTCATCAGGCACGTTCAGGGCAATTGTAAATGACAGTTCCTATCCACATCATCTACTAGAGTAATGGCTTGCAAACTGTGTGGCACACTTCATTGTTGAGGTTCAAAGGAATTTCAAATGAGATATATTTTATAACACTTTTTCATTTGCATTAGATCTTGAAATGCTGTTTTCTTAGCAGCTATGGGAAAACTTTGTTTTCTTATGTTTTTCTTGGTTTACCAATGTGTAAAATGACAAGGTGCCTCAGGAGGATGAAATCTATCCAATTATTAAGGGAGGCAGCAAAGGAGATAAGCCTTGAATGGTTTGAGCCTGCTCAATGCTGATGGGATTCTGCCTCTTGCTCAGAATAATCACCTGAGGGCATAAATTCAAATTGAGGAAAGACAGATGTGGGATAGATGTGCGGAAATTTGCCTTTAGCCAGCGGGTAGTTGGTTGGTGGAAGACTTCCATCCCTTGTTGTGGAAGTTGATAGCCTAAATAAATTTAAGGCTCAGCAGGTATTTTGAACGAACGGAGGGGTGAAGTGGAAGTGTTTTTTTTTTTTTTTTTTCTCTTCTCTGGCTGATGCTGCATAAGCTTGCTTTCTTGCATCATATGCCTTTACTAATGCTAATGCTAAAGCAAACCTCTAGCCATAATTATGAGTGCATCTTTGGCTTCAGGATTAGACCTTATGAACTGGAGATGTGCAAATTGATAAAGGGATATCAAAGGATGATATGAGTAATTACAGACCTGTTAGCTTAAATTCTGTTCTGGGAAAAATAATGGAGTTTATAATGCAGGAACATCTAGTCAGAAATGCACTTATACTGCAGTCACAACATGGATTTGTTAAGGGGCAGTCTTGTTTGACCAATCTGGTTTGATTTTATAATGCAGTAACAAAAGAACTGGATGCAAAAAATAAAATAAATTTGATGTCATATACTTGAATTTCAGGAAAGCTATATTGTTGCACATAAAAGACTGCTGTACAAATTGGAGCAGTGTGGCTTTAAGGGCAAGTTACTGCTCTGCATAAAGGGATGGTTGCATGAGAAAAGACAGTGGTTATTAATGGACACTGCTGTTCATGGACCAGTGTTATTAGTGAGTTCCACAGGGTTCAGTGTGGGGCTCATTGTTTTCTATATTTATTAATGATATTGATGAAGGTATGTCAGGCTTCATGTCTGAGTTTGCAGATGGTGAAAAGGTTGGCAAGGTTGTTAATGACAGTAATCAGGGTCAGTTGCTGCAAGAGGATCTAAGCAAATTAGGCCAGTAGGCAGTTGAAGTTTAAATTGATAAATGCAAGGAAAATGAAAAACATGTAGGGGTAATTGTGCAGTCAGATATGAATTCTCTGAGCAATGAAGACAGGCTGCCAGAATAGTTCATGGAGTTTTGTTTATGATATACAGGAAGTTTGCTAGCAGGGACAAGAAAGCGATTACCCCATTGTATAAGGCAGTGGTTAGGCTGTATCTTGAGTACGGCATACAAGTCTGGAGGCCTCATTTTAGAAACAATGTAGATTTGCTGGAATGGCCACAGAGAAGAGCAACATGATTGGTGAAGCCAGTGAAAGGATGGGTTTTCCAGAACAGGTTTTGAGTATTCAAATTGCAGTGTTTTGAGACTAGGCACCTCCAAGGTGATCTGATCAAGGTTTTTAAGACTTTGAATGGATTGAGCAAGCTTGATGCTGATGGCATTCTTCCTCTTGCTCAGTCACACACACACATGAGGGAGCATGAATTAAAATTAAGGAAGGATGGTTGCAGGATAGATGTGAGGAGGTTTGCTTTTAGCCAGCGGGTGTTTGACTGCTGGAATAAACTTCCATCTGGTGTTGTGAAGATGGGCAGTTTGAATAAATACAAGGAAGAGCCAGACATTATTGGAGAAGTGGATAAGTGATGTGGGAGTTTTTTTTTTTTTTTTGATGATGCTTTATAAGCTCTTCCTTGCATAATATGCCACTGTTAACAATAATTTCCAAAAATTTGTTTTTGTTTCGTAAGAACTTCACTCATTTCATTATACCAGCAACAACATTTAAAAATTGCCATAAATTCTGCTTGGACATTCTCATACCTAATCTTATAATTTTGTATAATTTATAAGAATCACTACTGGTGGTAATGTCTGAGTGGAACATTAGTTAATAAAGAAATATTGTAGTAGAGAATAAGGGAAGACAGAGAACTATTTATTAATACTGTACTATAATTTTTGTGAACTAGCATTAGCAGGGCACATGATGCAAGAAAGCAAGCTTATATAGCATCAGCCAAAAAAAAAACACAGATCCTTCTCATTTTACCCATCCACTCACTCCAAATGTTTGTCTAGTTCTGCCTTGAATCTGTTTAAGCTATCAACTTCTACAACGACAGATGAAAGTTTGTTCCAGCAATCAACCACCCGCTGGCTAAAGGCCAGCGGGTGGTTGATTCCGCACATCTATCCTACAAATGTCTTTCCTCGATTTGAATTTATGCCCTCTCAGACGATTATTCTAGGCAAGAGGAAGAATTCCATCAGCACTGAGCATGCTCAAACCATTCAAGGCATTATACACTTCAATCAGATCACCTCACAGCTGCCCAGTCTCCAAACACTGTAATTTGCAAAACTTAAGCCTTTCTTCGTAAGAGCAACCAATTGTTCCATTCACTAATCTTGTTGCCCTTCTCTGTACTCATTCCAAAAGCTCTACATCCTTCTTAAAATGAGGCCTCCAGAGCTGTATACAGTACTCAAGGTGTGTCCTGACCATTGCCTTATACAAAGAGATAATCACCTCCTTGTCCCTGCTAGAAAAATTCCTGTATATCGTTGACAAAACACCATGAGCTACTCTTGCAGACCGTGTGCACTGCTCAGAAAACTTCATATAAGCCTGTGCAATTACCCCCAGGTCCTTTTCACTCTCTACCACTGTCAGTGTAGTACCACACAGTTGATATGTTACTCTGGGGTTACTGCTTCCCGTATGCAGTACTTTACATTTGTCAATGTTAAACTTCAGTTCCCACCTCTTAGCCCATCTGCTCAACTTTTCTAGATCCTGTTGCAGCAGCATACTGTCATTAGTGTCATTAACAACCCTGCCAACCTTCGTATCATCTGCAAACTTGGACATTAAGCCTGATATACCATCATCAATATCATTAATGAATACAGAAAACAACAGACACTGGGGGACTCCACTAACAACATTAGTCCACAAAGAGCAGTATCCATTGATTATCTCTCTCTCTCTCTCTCCCCCCCCTCTCTCCCATTCCACTCAACCATCCCTTTATCCGTATCAGCAATTTGCTTCCAATGCCACACTGCTCCAATTTGTACAGCAGTCTTCCATGTGCAACAGTATCAAAAGCCTTTCTAAGATCCAAATATATGATATCAAAATTATTCTTTGCATCCAGTTCCTTTGTGACTACATCATAGTATCCAATCAAATTGGTCAGACAAGACTTCCCCTTAACAAACCCATGCTGTGTCTGAAGCTATAACTGCAATGTTTCTCTAACCACCTCCATTAGCCGACCGGGCTAGCCGAGTGGGTAAAGTACCAGCCCAGCAACCCAAAGGTCGCGGGTTCAATTCCCGCCTCGGGCTTGGATCAAAGTACTGCAAAAACCTTGGGAGGTGCAATATGGCTACAGAACCCGATGCGCCAATAACTACCAAATCAAAAAAAAAAAAAAAAAAACCACCTCCATTAATTTCCCTGGAACAGAAGTTAAGCTAACTAACTAAAATGCGACCCCAATACACAAAGGAGGATCAAAGGGAGACACAGGTAATTACAGACCTTGTCTCCCTTTGATCCTCCTTTGTGTATTGGGGTCGCATTTGCACATTTCCAGTCCATGGGTACCCCCCCCCCCAGTCCAAGGAAGCTGTCATAATTATGGCTAAGGGTTTGCTTGCTTCCTTTGCTGCCTCATTTAATATAACTGGATAGATTCCATTCATCCCAGGTGCCTTTTTTATGTTTATATTCAATACTTTCTCCTCCACTTTACTCTCTGTTATTACAAGATTATCTAGCTTACTGCCAGAGTTTAATACACCTTTGGCATTCCTCTCCCTGAATATCTCCTCATGTGTGAATGTAGATTCAAAATACTCATTTTAGTTTGTTATCCACCTGAGAAAGATCAACAGTTGAACCATCAATATCAGGTGGACCAATCTGATTCATCCCTTTCCTTCTAGAGTTTACATAATTAAAGAACACTTTGCTGTTTTTCTTTGCATCCTTTGCCAAAGATTTCTTGTAATTTGCATTTGCCTGCCTAACGTGCATTGCGACTTCGTTACAGAGGTTTATATCTATCATACGCTTCTGTATCACCTGTTAATTTATATGTATCCCATGCATTTTTCTTTTCTGCCACATGTCTGATTAGTTCATCTGACATCCATTTAGGCCTAAATCTGGAACAATATTTCTTAGTTGGCATGAAAAGCCAAGTAGTTTCCAGGATTATTTCTTTGAATGCTTCTCATTTTGAATTTGCTGTTAGTAACATCATCAGTTTGTCCCACCGTATAGAATTTAAATACTGTCTCAGACCACCGTATTCACCTTTACGAAAGCAAAAACCCTTCCCTTTACCCCTAATGGTAGTTACCTCTTTGAGTAAATCCCACTTCAGCACACTGTGATCACTGCCACCTAGTTCATTTATCTGCAGATTCTTAACGCATGAAGAATCACTACTGATGATCAGATCAAGAGTATTATTCCCTCTAGTTGCCTCCCGAACATGCTTCTGTAGAAAACAATCATATAATAAATCCACAAAAGCCTTGCTAGTGTGTGTGACCAACCCACAAATTCCAGTGAATCTCTGGGAAATTAAAATCCTCCATTATAAGACACTCTGATTTACTGGTCCACACTATTTCGCTGCACAATTGCTCATTATATTCATCAGATTCATTAGGCCTATAACACACCTAGTCTGATTTTTTCCTTTCCCAGTGCTTATGTCACACCAAACAGACTCAACATTGCATTGTCCACCAACATCAATTGGATGCACTTCCTTAGATTTTGTTTCTTAAATAACAGCATAACCCCTCCTCCCTTCCTGTCTATCCTTTCTGTACACATTGTACTCCCCAAATTCGAATTCTGCACTGTTTATGTCTGTGTGACACCATGTCTCTGATATCTTTGCCTTTGATGTCTTGACTTCCAGCTCATCAAATTTATTAACTATACTCCTAGCATTGGTGTACATGTAAGTATACATGCATCTGTTTCTGCTCTTAGTTATCCTAACACAGCCCATGTATTTACTTGTTCCACTATGACTTCTAGCAGTCCTGGAAATTCCCATTGCCTTCCTTTCTAGGCTGCTGTTCAATTGCATTTCAATAGAAGCAGTGCAAGAATCACTTTCACCTCTGCCAGGGGCTACTGTTAATCTATTAGTCTGTGTATCCCTCCACCCCCCCCAAGCTAGCAGTTTTCCAACCCACCTAACTCTGCCTCGATATCATCAGCAAATATTCTTGTACTCTTTCTATTTAAGTGTATCCCATCCTCGTGGAAGCAGTCTCTGCTGTTAACAAACTGTAAAGTATTATTAATGTATTTTCAGTTCCTTTTTGTTCTTTTGTAAGCTGCGTTGAAAGCTTACCTGTTTTTGAAAACTTGTTTTTGTCTTTAAAAAAATGGCAGAGAAATTTTTAAGAATGTTGGGGGAACATGCATTTGTTCTGCATGTAGTTGAAGTTATACAAAGATAGGATCAAAAAGGATTCAGGGAATTGACCATGTTTAAAATATTTTTAACATAAAATAAGAAATTATTTGTTTTTTAACTTAGAATTTCTTCAATTTTTTTTATATTTGGTGATGTTTTGGTTTCATGTTTTGTTGAGAATAAGTCATTTTTTTGGATATTCCTTTTTGAACAAAGTTCTTTGAAAACATTTTACTTTCTGTTGAAGTAAACACAGACTGTAGAAATAATTGGTGAAGTATATGGTGTTAAAGAGAAGTGCAATTTCAAGAGGTAGGCTATTTGAATGGTATAAGTATTTCAAAGTTGGATGCAGTATCATTGGAGGTGCTGCAGTTGCTGGAGTCTTGCATATCAACAAATGACAAACTTGTCTCCTGTATTGCAGCGTTATTTGGGATGATTGTCAAATAAGAGAAGAATAGCTTATTGAAGATAAGTTGGAATGTTATGTGGTGAATGTCATCATTTCTGATATTTTAAACTTGAAATGATAATACAATTATATTTAAAATAATTATATATTTTAGAGGCTTGGGCCTCTCTTTTACCCTGGAAGACTTCAGAAATATATGGTTTTTTAAAATGTATCGTTAAATAATTATGATAAATAACCGTACCACACTACATGGTTTTACCATAATTATTTAACAATACATTTTAAAAAATCATATATTTCTGAAGTCTTCCAGGGTAAAAAAGAGGTCCAAGCCTCTAAAATATATAATTATTTTATTTATAAATTCTTAAGTACTTAAGGAGATGCAGTTACAAGGAAGAGATCCCTGCAGTTACAAGGAAGAGATCTGATCCGTGAACAAATAAAAAATTGAAAATTACTCTATGACAATGCTCCTGTTCGTTGTGCAGCAGTAATTTCTAAATACCTTTCCAAACTATTTGGCACTGCCATATAACATCCTCCTTGTTTATCTGGCCTTGCACTATGTGATTTTTATTTATTTATTTTATTATTTGCCTTTTCCCAGTTAAAGGGATGACTTTTTCCAGTAAAGCAGAAACTAAGCAAGTAACTTTTAGAAAAGAACTTTGAATGTACTTCCAAAGGTTTTTATCAGTTGTACTCATCACTTTTGGAATATAAGTGATGAAAAAATTTGTAAGAGCAAAGGTTTTTATTTTGAAAAATTCAGTCCTGAAACTTGATTTTCCTTGTAGATTTTTTTTAGGGTTGGGAAACAATCTTACAACCACCTTGGTTATAAGATTGTTTTATTGTTGAGATTTTATAGTAGAAAGCTAGTAAAAAAAAAAAAAATTATAAATCCTTAATAGCAAATGGCGTTCATTTAATTAATACATCATATATAGAAATATATTTTTTGCAATATTATATTCCAATAATAATTTAGTTTTTCAGTTAAAGTTGGGTAAGAATTATAAAACTTTTTTTTGTTTTTTCATATTAAATATTTCATTTGCACGGTTATTTTCTTCCAGGAATTGCTTACTCGCCATAAGATACTGTGTGCAGAATTTTTAGAGAACAATTATGACAAAGTATTTAGCCATTATCAGCATCTTCTAAATTCAGAAAATTATGTAACAAGAAGGCAGTCACTAAAGGTAAATTTTTATTGCAACACCGTATTTTTTGAAGAAGTGCCTAAATTAAGAAAAGCCAGAAATGAATATTTCAGGCTACTCCTTACATTTTTATGAATTTCATTTTTTTTTCTCTTGTTTTTATTGAATAAACAACAAAAATATTTATATATTTATATAGACATGTCTGCAGTATAACTCCATAATAATGAACGTCAGAATAAGTAATCATTTAGTTTAATGAACGTTCTGAGCAATGTAGAATTCCTATCTTAGCAATATTGAATATTTTCAGAATAGCAGATTTTGTAATAAGGAATATTTCAGCTTAACCATTTTGTAATTTAAAATAATCTTGACTTTAATCTTGATCATTTTTCAATACATGACTCCCTTTTTTTACATTGGTTAAGCTGCAATATTCCTTATTACAAAATTTGTGCCAGGCAGCATTGTGTGAGAGAGCAAGAACAAACACAGTGTAATTATTACTGTACCTTCCAACTTTACCAGATTTTCAGAAATCATGTGTGTTTTTTTATGAATATACACATGTTAAACTTTTCAAATATTGACTTTACCAAATTAAGAAAAAATCAAATTACAATCCAAAGTGATGTGGATTTCAGTTGCTAAACTTTATCACAGAGCTCAGTGTTTAGCAAACTTTGTAGTTTTTGTTTGTTGATTGATTTAGTATTGAACAGTAGTAATGTTTTCGCATTTATTGCGATTTAGTGGCATTTTCATATTGTGATTTCTACTCCTATATAGTTGTCTAGTTTTTCTGAAATGGTTTGTAATTTAATTCTCCCAATTATTTGCTCTTGAAAGTGATGTGACATTGGAAATGTGTGGCTTACCCAAGGACTGATTTATTTTCTGAGTATTTTCTTCCCAGACATAAAGTATGATCAGACACTCACTCTGGGATAAAAAAAAAAATTCTATTCCATACACAAGTACTTCTGTATGATGTTTCACTTATTTCATAATAGAATGTAATGTGAATGAAAATTTAGCTAGGGTGTCCAGTGTACATGGAGAAAACAGAATTTTGAAGTACACTATTCTGTCTCATTGTTCCTCATAGTAAACTGCACAGCATTGCAATTTAAAAGATTTAGAATTTACAATTTAAAAGATTAAAAAATTATTAGAAACATGCAGCTTAACCAAGATTTATTTTCTGTTAGTATTGTTTTCCCTGAACATATTAAGTATCATGCCTACTCTGGAATAAAATATTCTGAAATATTTCAGAATTTAATATATCCTCTGCCAGTTTTAAAGGGTATGTTTTGTAGTAGTTCCCATAAATTGTTCTGAATAAAATGTAGGTATGCCATTCCTGATATCCTTGCTAGTTAAAAATAAGGACCAATAAAATTTCTCCAAGAACACCAAGCATTAAAGGTAAATGTGGGTTGATAATGAACTGACAGATATGTGTGCATTTTCTTTGATCCAGTTAGGATCAAATTTGAGAGTGTAAAAGTACATTTCTTGTGTAAACATGATTATCTGTAGCCAGAACATGTCTGAGAAATTGAGAATCATGAGTACATTGCAAAATATGCCAGTGACAAAATAATTCTTGTACAGGCATACTATGAAATGGATACAATTGCTGTTCACTTAATTTTCTCCATACACTAGCAGATGAAGTTGCTTGTACAAGAATTGTTGAACAGTACAAAGCATTTACTCTTAATGGTGTCAGTGTACCTGTTTCTCTAGGCACCAGTTGTTCTTTTTCCAGAGTAATGGAGAAATCCATCAACCGACAACTCTTAAAAAACTATTACCCATCTTTGAACAAATTAAAAAAGTTTTTGAAACTCAAGCAGGTGCTCTTGATATTTCTAAGGATTTTGGTTGTATTTAGCATAAAGGGTCTTCTAAACAAGCTCCCATCTTATGGTCTGCCTGTTTTTTGCAATTAGGTATCCAATTTCTCGCTCTCTGAATGCTCACTTGCAGGTGAGCATTCAGAGAGAAAAAAACGAGGAAGGCACACTCTCTCTCTCTCTTCTAACTTTACTAATGCTGGTGTTCCCCAAGGTTCAGTTATTTTTTTCCTCATGTCTATTTATGGCCTTCCACTGAGTGGAAATCACATCTATAGTTTTGCCGATGATAGCATGCTACATTCTACATTTCTGTTTGAGAAAACTTGTCCTGCACAAATAGCCTTAACCTCCTAAATATCCACCACTTAGATCTTATAACATTTGGATTTCTAGACAGGATCACATATCTCTAAGAGGGATTTACTCTAACTTCTAATCTCTCTCTCTCTCTCTCTCTCTCTCTCTCTCTCTCTCTCTCTCTCTCTCACACATAAGACCTTCAGTTTTTCTGCATGCCTTTTCTGTAGATACTTCATGGGCACTGTTCTTAACTGGCATCTGTAGTTCCTGTTTCCCACTCTCTTTCAAACCAGTTTGAACACGTTTCAAACAATCATCATCCATTCACTGTTCAACTCCAAACTCACAGACTAACTTTTCCTCATTTATTTGTTCTATTTCTGTTTTCTGAAATAACTTTCCTTCATATGTATTTCCCAAAACTTATAATCTAAAGAAGTTCAAGTGTAATGTCAACAAGTATCTTCTGCTTTCTCAGCATTTTATGCGTGGTACTATTGTGTGCTTGGGGATGTCATTTTTTTTTAAAAAAGTGCATTAGTAAACTTTATTTAATAAAGTTGGGTTATTTTGAAATTGTCATTTTAACTTAAATAACATCATAATGATAAGTAAATTAATGTCTTAATTACATTTATTAATGATGATTAATTGTTACCAGTTCGGTTAACATGGGTGGCCAGTGCAATGTTGAATAAGTTTGGTGTAGCACTGTGAAAACAAAAATGAGAGCAGTCTGTGAGAAGAGTATAACTAACAGCAGTACAGACAAATAGAGCAGGCTAGTCAATCAGATTGTCTTGTTTGTCTGGGAGATTTTAATTTTCCATGTGAGCTTCCAGATATTGACTGGAACATGTGGATTGGTCACTCACACAGTAGCAACACTTTTGTGGATTTATTGGATGACTGTTTTCTACACCAGCATGTTAGAAAGACAATGAGAAAGGGCAGTATTCTTGATATGATTATCTTATATTGAACCAATAGGTGGCAGAGTGTATTTATGTAGTGTAACAACTGTCAAGGGTAAAGCTTTTGCTTTCATAAAGGTGACTAGAATGGTTTCACTCAGACAGTTTTTAAAATATATTCAGTGAGACCAGATGATGATGATGATGTTACCAAGTGAATTCTAAATGGGAAGCAATTAGGGTAGTAATCATTGAAGCTACTAGCCATTTTATACGAACTAAGAGATACTGTTCTTGGCTAAGACCTAAATGGATATCAAATATTTTGATAAGACTCATGGTAGAGAAGAAAAACACATGGGATGCATATAAATTATCAGATGGTACAGAAGCCTACATAAGATATACACTATTCTGCAATCAAGTCACAAAAGGTGATAAAGGTACATGTTAGAGGCAATGATTAAGAGTGCAATCCAGCGACATTTAGATAGATATAGCATTCTGAAGGACACACAATGTGGTTTTGTTAAGGGAAAATCGTGGGTTTTTTTTGATGAAAACCAAAACACAAAGGGTATTTAGAACCTATAGTACTTAGTATTGTACTATAGGTTGAAGGTTAAGATATTTGTTGATATTCGATTTGAACTACTGTAGATTGTAATTTTCAGGAAACATGTATGAAGGAAGGTTGTTCCAGAAAATGGAAATTGAGTGAATGAATAAATGAGGAAGAAGAAAAGTTAGACAGTAAAAGGATGTTGGCTGGTTGCTGCACATGTTTGAACTGCTTTGGAAGAGAGAGAGAGAGAGAGAGAGAGAGAGAGAGAGAGAGAATTATAGAAGCCAGTTCAGAAGAACAGTGTATCTATAGAAAAGGCATGTAGCAGAAACAGAACATCTATGAGATAGAGAGTGGAGAGACTTTGGAATGGAATCTAGCAACCTGGGATAGGTTTTGGAAGCATGGCCCCATATTTGAGAACAATATTCCACGTAGGGCAGATTTGCGATTTATACAGTGTGAGCAACCAAGAGCAAAGCATAAAACCCAGTTTTTTAGATGCAGAGGAAGCAATATTTGTATTGTGCTTATACCAAGAAAAAGATTAGCAGTTAGGATAATCCTCAATAGAGATATATGATCTTGCCTAGAAATTGGAGTGTCGTCGAAGATAAGCTTAGGAGTTCAAATCCATTTTGCATGATATAAGGCAGGGCAGAGTTTTAGAAGGATTGAAATCAACTAAGTTATCTTTGTCCACTGGAGAATTACCTGGGTATCAGCATTTAGGGAATCGGTAGTGGATATTTCAGAAGTTGAAGATGTTGGGGCATTACATCTTCTCAAACTGGAAGGTGGAGTGCAATGTGTTATCTTCATCAAAACTATGGATACAGTCAGTGGAGGAAGGTCATTAGTATACAAGAGGAAAAGAATGAGACAAAGAACTGTTGGGGAACACCAGCATTAGTGGGGAAGTTAGAAGACAGAGCCATCTACCATCACCCACAGTGAGTGCCTAGAGAGAAAACTGGATACCCAATTAAAAAACAGTTGGCAGACCATAATATGGAAGCTTATTTAGAAGACCTTTATTCCAAACATGATCAAAAGCCTTTTAAATGTCAAGAGTAACTGTTTGAGTTTCAGGCGTCTCTGTAGCTAGGTGGGAAGGAGCAGCAGTGCATAGCACATGCTTCTTGATTAGACCGGGGTTTCGAGCCCGTCACCACCAAATACGGAGGATGCGGAAAGGTCAGGGAATGACCACCGCATATCCCGGAGCAATATGGGCTTAGTTGCTAATGCTCCTAAAAACCAAATAACAAACAACAAACAGCTTGAGTTTCACAAAACCTTTCCATTGAATTTGTCCTTAGGTGGGTAACATAAGCCAGAACATCACCAGTGGATCAACACTGACAAAATCCATACTGGCGATCATTGATCAGATGAAAGGTTTCTAGATAGTTTAAGAGTTGACAGTTAATTGATTTCTCCATTAATTTAGAAAGAATAGAAGTTAGTGCAATTGAAAGGTATTTGTCACCCTTTTAAGGAACTGGCTGGATATGAGCAAATTTCTATGCAGAAAGGGAAAATACTTTTGAAATAGGTAGGTGATAAAAGGTGATACAGAGTAAACACAGGAGTACAAGTTATGAGAATAAGTAAAGAAATACCATCATGACGTGATACTTTCTTTGCATCAAGGCTGTTCATAATCCGTCTGACACCCTTTTGATGCAAAACCACATGAGGCATTTAATGGAGTGTACTGAGAATGGTGGTAGGTGGTTTACCTTTGGCTGAAGTGGTAGTAGAAGCATTTGGTTTTGACAGAGGTGGGAACAGAGATGGGAAAATGTTGGGGCCAGTAGTTTTGGCAAGAGACTAGGAAGCTCAGCTAACATTTAGACAAGAAGCAAGTTTCCTACTCTTACCTTTCAAAATTCTGGGTGCGAGGTTAGCCTGTGTGGACATTGCTCCTTAAAGCTCTTCAAACAGAGAAGTTTTTCCTGATTTATTTTCTGCTTTATTAGTTTAAATTGTCATATTAACTTATTTTCTAGAGTAGCTTTATATTCCTAGTTACGATACTTAGTTTAAAGTTTAACTTAGACAGAGATTTTGTAGATATTACTTAGTATCGGTAACGGTATCAAATCCACGTGTCACAAACCAAATTTTTTTTTTAACCAAATTTAGTCGATTTATTAACCAACTGTTATATCAAATTATCTTCTATAAGTAGATTATAGACCTAGTCAGGATCCTTAGTTTATTCTAAATTGAGATAGCGAGATTTGGAAGCTAATCAATAGTTACGAGTCCGTAGAAATACCGTTCGTGAATTCCCGCCATTTTTACACGATAGCATAAGCTTAGTGTCGTATAGTGCATAATATAATATTGTCAATTAATCAGTAAATCTATTAATCTTGATAAACTTTATTGTCAATTAAATTGTACTTTTAACTCTATATATATATATATATATATATATATTTTTTTTTATTTTATCTTTCTATTGTGGTTTATTGTGTTTATTTTCTTAATTACGGGTGTTTTCTACTCATAGGTATTATGGTTAATACATTACTGGTCTTTAAGCTAGCCTAAACTCGGTTATCTTAAATGCCAACAGAAAAATCTAGAAATAATTTAAGGAAAACCACTATAAAAGTATATTAAAAGTAAAATACAACATAAATTATCATATTACTAAAGAATAATATATATATATATATATATATATAACGACTTAATCTAACAAATAATTAATACATAACTATAGTGGTACACGTGATACAGAAGTTGTATAAAGGGAACTCGTAGAAAACACTAGATACCGAAAAAAATATATATATAACATAACTGTTTTGGGATATAACTTAAGGATTTAATTTTTGTTTTGAATTTTATTGAATTAAATCGGAATCATGACTCTGACCAGAGCAGCAAAGCAAAAGGCTCAAGCTAATGGGAGTGCTGTGGTTCAGGGGAGAACTGAGGGGGGCAGTTGCCCTCTGAATCACAGTCTATTAAAATGCACTGTTTGCTTGATGTTTGCGGAGCAGTCGGGTACGGGACATGATACTGCCAAGGGGGATGTCTTTGTGTGTGCACGATGTAAGGAGTGCAAGGAAATCAGGCGACAACTCAGCGTTGTTATGGGCCTTTATGAGAGCTTGAAGGACAGGGTGGATGCCCTCGAAGGAAATAAATTGAGGGGCCCATCAAGCTCTCAGCTGCCCACATCAACGCCAGAGCTTGCACTTGGTCATCAGGCAACACAGAAGCAGCCCCCTAGGCAGAATGCGCTGGTCCCACAGGAACTAGTAGTTGTTGGTGACTCTATTGTCAGGGAAACGGGGAACATCCTTTGTAAAAAGGATAGGTGGAATAGGACCAGGGTATGTCTGCCAGGGGCAAAGGTTGATGACGTAGAGCGGATATCATCTTTTAAGGGCACAAAAGGTGATATAGTTGTACACGTTGGCACTAATGATATTAAGAGTAGGAGACCGGCGGAATTACTTAGCAAGTACAGGTCACTGTTGAAAAAAAGCCGTGAATTAGGGTTGAACTTGAAAGTGTCTGCAATTCTGCCCAGACACGATAGGAGGGAGTATATGATGAGAGCCTTGTCGATCAATTCGGCCCTGGAGGGATTGTGCAAGGCTCAAGGGGTAGAATTTTTTTCAGCCTGGACTGTACTTGTTAACAGGAGAGATTGCTTCTACAGGGATGGGATACACTTAAATAGAAAGGGTGCAAGAATTTTTGCTGATGCTGTCGAGGCAGTGTTAGGTGGGTCGGAAAACTGCTAGTTGGGGGGGATACAAGGACTAATAGATTAACAGTAGCCAGTGGCAGAGGTGGAAGTGATTCTTGCACTGCTTCTATTGAAATGAGCAGAAGTCTGAAAAACAAGATGCAGGATATTTCAGAGACTGCTGGTAGTCATTGCGGTACAAGTAAACACATGGATTGTGTTAGGGTAGCTAAGAATAGAAACAGGTGCATGTATACCTGCGTGTACACCAATGCTAGGAGTTTGGTAAATAAATTTGATGAATTTGAGGTATTGCTCAAAACATCAAAGGCAGATATTGTTGGGATATCAGAGACGTGGTGTCACACAGATATAAGTAATGCGGAACTGGAATTTGGGGAATACAATGTGTATAGAAAGGATAGACAGGACAGGAGGGGAGGAGGGGTTATGCTATTAATTAAGAAACACATAAAGTCCAAGGAAGTGAAGCCAGTCGACATCGATGGACAGGGCAGCGTCGAGTCAGTTTGGTGTGACATAAGCATAGGGAAATCAAAATTGAGAGTAGGAGTGTGCTATAGGCCTAATGACTCTGATGAGTATAATAAGATATTGTACAGGGAAATAGAGTGGGCCAGTAAATCAGAGAGTCTTATAATGGGGGACTTTAATTTCCCAGATATTGACTGGAATTTGTGGGTTGGTCACTCGCACACTAGCAAGGCTTTTGTGGATTTTTTGGATGATTGTTTTCTACATCAGCATGTTCGTGAGGCAACAAGAGGGAGCAATACTCTTGATCTGATTATCAGTAGTGATTCTTCATGCATTAAGAACCTGCAGATAAATGAACCACTAGGTGGCAGTGATCACAGTGTGTTGAAGTGGGATTTACTCAAGGAGGTAACTACCATCAGAGGTAAAGGGAAGGGTTTTTGTTTTCGTAAAGGCGACTATGATGGTCTGAGACAGTATTTAAATTCTATACAGTGGGACCAACTGATGATGTTACCAACAGCAAACTCAAAATGGGAAGCATTCAAGGAACTAATCTTGGAGGCTACCAGGCTTTACATACCAACTAAGAAATATTGTTCAAGGTTTAGGCCTAAATGGTTGTCAGATGAACTAATGAGACATGTGGCAGAGAAGAAAAATGCATGGGATACATACAAATTAATGGGTGACATGGAAGCCTATGATAGATATAAGTTGGTCTGTAACCAAGTCACAATGGAGATTAGGCAGGCAAAGGCAGACTATGAAAAATCCTTGGCAAAGGATGCAAAGAAAAACAGAAAAGAGTTCTTTACATACTTGAACTCGAAAAGGAAAGGGATGATTCAGATTGGTCCACTGGATATTGATGGTTCAACAGTTGAGGATCCTGCTCAGGTGGCTAACAATCTAAACGAGTATTTTGCATCTACATTCACGCATGAGGAGTTATTCAGGAAGGAGAATGATGTAGGTAAAGTAAACATTGGCAGTGAGCTGGATGATTTTGTAATAACTGAGAGGAAAGTGGAGGAGAGATTATTGAGGATAAACATAAAAAAGGCACCTGGGGTGGATGGGATCTATCCAGTTATATTAAAGGAGGCAGCAAAGGAAGTAAGCAAACCCTTAGCCATAATTATGAGAGCTTCCTTGGACTCAGGGGAGGTACCTATGGACTGGAGATGTGCAAATGTGACCCCAATTCACAAAGGAGGTTCAAAGGCTGACACAAGTAATTATAGACCTGTTAGTTTAACTTCTGTTCCAGGTAAATTAATGGAGGCACTGGTTAAAGAAGCACTGCAGGATCATCTAGACAAGAATTCAGTTATAGCTCAGACGCAGCATGGTTTTGTTAAGGGCAGGTCTTGCCTGACCAATTTGATTGGATACTATGATGTAGTCACAAAAGAACTGGATGCAGGGAATAACTTTGATATTATATATTTGGATCTTAGAAAGGCTTTTGATACTGTTGCACATGGAAGACTGCTGCACAAATTGGAGCAGTGTGGCATTGGAGGCAAATTGCTGCTATGGATAAGGGGATGGTTGAGTGGCAGAAGACAGAGAGTGGTAATCAATGGACACTGCTCAACGTGGACTAATGTTATTAGTGGAGTTCCTCAAGGTTCAGTGTTGGGTCCGTTGTTGTTTTCGGTGTTTATGAATGATATTGATGATGGGATATCAAGTTTAATGTCCAAGTTTGCAGATGATACAAAGGTTGGCAGGGTCGTTAAGGACAATACTGACGCTATGCTGCTGCAACAGGATCTGGAAAGGTTGAACAGATGGGCTGAGAGGTGGCAAATGAGGTTTAACATCGACAAATGTAAAGTGCTGCATATGGGAAACAGTAACCCCAGAGCAACGTATCAACTCTGCGGTACTACACTGACAGTGGTGGAGAATGAAAAGGACCTGGGGGTAATTGTGCAGGCATATATGAAGTTCTCTGAGCAGTGCAGACGAGCTGCAAGAGTAGCTCATGGTGTCTTGTCAATGATATACAGGAATTTTTCTAGCAGGGATAAGGAGGTGATTATTCCCTTGTATAAGGCAATGGTAAGGCCACATCTTGAGTACTGTATACAGGTCTGGAGGCCTCATTTCAAGAAGGATGTAGAGCTGCTGGAACGGGTACAGAGAAGGGCAACAAGATTAGTAAATGGAACAAAGGGTTGCTCTTACGAAGAAAGGCTTAAGTTTTGCAAATTACAGAGTCTGGAGACTAGGCACCGGCGAGGTGATCTGATAGAGGTGTATAAGGCTTTGAATGGTTTGAGCATGCTCAATGCCAATGGGATTCTTCATCTTTCTCAGAATAATCACCTCAGAGGGCATAAATTCAAATTGAGGAAGGACGGATGTCGGATAGATGTGCGGAAATTTGCCTTTGGCCAGCGGGTGGTTGGTTGGTGGAACCGACTTCCATCACTTGTTGTTGAAGTTGATAGCCTAAACAAATTTAAAGCTCAACTGGACAGGTATTTCGAATGAACGGAGGGGTGAAATGGGAGTGGGTTTTTTTTTTTTTTTTTTGGCTGATGCTGAATAAGCTTGCTTACTTGCATCATATGCCTCTGCTAATGCTAATGCTAATGCTAAAACCTTGTTTGGACTGGTTAATAACTGGTTTAGAATTGTTGCAAGCTTTGGTGTAGGCAGGAAATGAAAACTGGACATTTGGAAACAAGCCAATTATGATATGCAACATTCTTCTCTTGAACAGGCTTAGCACATTTATTGGAAAACCAAGGTTTAGATAAAGGGCAAGATTTTAAGGTGGACTGTGGAATAAAGAATTCTATCCCTACAAGAATAATTTCACTGACACCAGAAGTTTGAAGTAATCTGACCAAGGAAATGAAGAAAAAAAATCTTGCAGATTAGCCCATTGTGCATTCTTGTAATGCCAAACAACACGAGGTTGGGGATGGCCACGAGAGAAAGGCTCCACTGGAGAAGAGACCATGACCAATTTGTGATTCGAGGTGCCTAGAGGACCACTCACCTCAACCATATGCTTAGAAGGATTGTTTGTGAGAAGATAAAGCATATTGGCTGCATGGTTAGGATTGTCTGGTATTCTGGTAGACGAATGAATAATCTGTGTGAGATCATTAGTAATTGCAAAAGCCTTGGAATTTCGACTAGCTGGGTCCATTTGACTGAAAAATGGACCAGCTGGAGTTGTGAACCTTACTGGCTTATATTACTTCACTATTACTTCACTGTTAGAAAAGTTGGACTGGAGAAAGTCAAGTTTCAACAGAATGTGATAGAGAGATTTTACGCTGTTTATTAAGAACCTTGGATTCGTTAAAAAGAAACATGTCCATCAGTGATTGCATGAAACGCAAAATGTCCATCACTGATGGACATGTGTTTCTTTTTAATGAATCCAAGGTTCTTAATAAACAGTGTAAATATTTTAAATTATTAATTGCCGAAACATTAGAAATGAGATTAAATGTTAATAATATTAATATACACAGACCTTATAATATTTCGGACTCGTGGACACTTACGCACATGCTAGAATAGCAATTCATACATTGGTTTATTTATAATAATCTCCTGTAAGTTGTCGTTAATTTGATATAAAACCGGGGGGGGGGGGCATCATTCGCAAATCACTTTTGTACTTCTTGTGAACATGGTAACAAACCGAATAAGGTGGTCTCTTAAAAGAAGTTAAATAACGATTTTAAAGTTTAACTTACGTGTGAATTAATTTATTTGTGTCATCATTTTTCGAATTTTGCGACAATTGTTTTTCAATTCTCATGATGGCTTATGGTGTTGGTTGGTTTTTAAAGGTTTGTGGCCGCCGTCTTTCCGTGATTCTTTCCAATTCCATTGGCGTGATATGAGAGTTGAAGGCATGCTTATTTTAATTAATAGTTATTTTAAATTGATTCATTTATGAATATACATGGGGGGGATAAGTTCATATTATAATCATTCGCAATTCAGTGTTGAGAGATTAACAGTCCTACTCAAAGGTATAAGGTTTTCACCTATAATTTAAGATTATTATAATAATATTAGGACTTATTATATTGTATACAAAAATGATATATACAATATACCCTTCACAGCAGGAATGCCACCCCTCTGTAGCATTTCTGCGTGACACGAGCGTAATCAGGGTTCAAGGTGCGGCACCCTCAACCCCTGCTTACATTGGTTCACATCTGGGTGATCATCTCCAGTGTGCTAGGTGCGATATTTCAGTACTTGCATCTGAGAGTTATACTCAGGATTACTAACAGTCCCACCATCATGAACATGCAAGCAGAAGTTTTGGCTGTCACACACACATTGACCAAACTTTGTTGAAATTAGGTCCACTTGACTTGAGTGTCACTCGAATAACAGTTCCATCAACATTTTAGACTTCCGGGTAGTGAGCACAGCTTGGCATTCCTGAGAGAATGTCTGCGACATCTTCAAAGACCAGCTAACTAACTTAGGAGGCTATTTTGACACAGTTACTCATGAGCTGGATGTAGGGAACAATTTCAGCATAGTTTATTTGGATTTTAGCAAATTTGGGATTACTGGGTGGCTACAGGGCAGAAGGCAGAGGGTTGTATTTAATGGATATTCTTCAGATTGGTGTAACGTCAGGAGTGGATCCCTCATGGATAGGTTCTTGGACCACTGTAGTTTCTTATTTTTACTTTACTTGTGTAAACTAGTGTTTACATACATAAAGATGTCTTTGCTTTTTTTCCTTTGCATCCTTTGTGAAAGATTTCTCATATCTGCTTTAGCTTCTCTAACCTCCTCTGTGACTTGATTCAGACTAGTTTATATCTGCAATAGGCTTCTATTTTGTCTGATGGATGCAACTAAATTTATATGCATTCCATTCATTTCTGTTCTCGGCCACGAGTCTCATTAGTTTATCTGACATCCGTTTAGGTCTAAGTGTTGAATAGTATTTCTTAGTTGATATGAAAAGCATCGTAACTTCTGTGTTTATTTTGAACGCTTTCCATTTAGAATATGCTGATGGTAACTTCATCAGTTGGTCTCACTGTATAGAATATAAAAACTATCCGAGACCACTGTAGTCACCATCATGAAAGCAAGACCCTTTCAACTTACCTTTGGTAGTTACATCCTTAAATAAATCCCATATCAATACTGTTGAGTTAGTTTGGTGTGACAAAAGCCCTGGGTAAACAAAATTGAGAGTAGGAATGTGCTATAGGTTTAATAACCGTGATGAGTATACCAAACATCTGTACATAGTGTGCATAGTGTTAGGGTCGGGCGCCACCTGTGGTTTCCCACATCTGTGCCATATGTACACTGTGAAGAAATACAGAACACTGTAAATGCCAGAAAAAGTGTAGTGTGTTGAATGTGTAGTTTTGTGTTGGGTTCTGTTGTGTGTCCTGGCATTTGGCCGCAGGGCCCCTGGTGGAACCCCACGTTGCCCGCACACACCACTAGGAGGTAGCCAGGCTGCCCATTATTCTCTGGCAGGTCTCCGTCAGGGTCGCCTGAGCTTTCTGAACGGAGTCCAATTAAAAAAAAATAATAAAATAAAAATAATAAAAAAAATAAAATAAAATAATAAATAAATAAAAAAAAAATTAAATTAAATTTAAAAAAATGTATATAATAATAATAAAAAAACCGATGATAATAATAATAATAGAAAATAATAATAATAAAAAATATATATATAAAAAATATATATATAAAAAAATAATAAAAAAAATAAAAAATAAAAAAAAATAAAAAAATAAATAAATAAAAAAAATTAAAAAAAATAAAAAATATATTAAAAAATAAAAATAAAATAAAATAAGTAAATAAATAATAAAAATAAATAAAAAATAAGGTAGAGTGTGGCAATACCGGGTGTATGGAAGAAGATGGGGGATGAAAGTAAGAGTAAGGGGATGTAGGTAAGGGCATCCCGTAAATTGACAGTGGAGCATATGCCCCACCAGGAGAAAAGGGGAGGGGATAACTCCAGAAGGGTAGAAAAACCACTCAGCGAGAGTGCTGAGTGTGACTTATATTTTGCGGTGGAGTGGTCAAGACCACTGGAGCCTACCAAACCATATGGAAAGTTAGCAGGTAATCCTACTTTGGATGTTCCAGGGTTAGCAAGTCGATGCTGGTAAAACAGTCAAGTAGATTTTTTATTTCAAGTTTGAGTAAGTCCTTTACAGGTTTCTATCCCTGGCTTGAGTTGGTTGTAGAGTCCTGCGCCTAGAAAAGAGGTTCTGTGCGTACTCAGTTAATGATTTATAATGTTGTTCTTCAGAAATTAGCGGGTGCTCCTGTCCTTGAGGTATGTGTTGTAGCCTGGTGTACAGTGTTCCTCGAAGATCGTTATAAATTGGGCAGTTATAAAGAAGATGGTCCCAATCTTCAATTTCTCCACATGTACAGTAGGGGTTATCGATGATTCCCAAGGTAGTCAACTTATGATTTATAGAACCGTGTCCAGTTATAATATATGTACAGTAGAGGCCAGGAGAGAACCAAGGCGGCGACTTAGGATAAACTAGTTTGACATCCGGGATGAATTTCTTAGTTATCAGGCCCTTGTCCGTCTCCTCCCATCTTGTCTGCCAGATTTGAAGTAGCATGGCAGCTAGTTTTTTCTTTTCTTGCTTGCAGTCAGTGCGGGTGTCGATGGTATGTCCAAAGATGGTAGCTGGGATTCCCCGCGACAGGCAGTAGTGCAATCCTCGACGGATAACCTCCAAGTCAAGGGGGAGGACACCTGCAAGAACCTGTAGGGCCGGAGAACTTACTGTGCAACAGGCCCTGGTAATGGCAAGCAGTATACTTCACTGAATTGTTTCCAGTTTGCATTTATTGCGAACAATTATTGCTCTATGGTACCAAATCCCGGATCCGTATGTAATAACAGGGAGGAATATAGCGTTATACAGGAGTTTGAGTGTTCTTCGGTTCAGACCCCAGTCACACCTGCTTACTCGGACGATTAAGGCTGCATAATTTCTGATTTTTACTTGAAGGTATGAGAGGTGCGGGAAGAAGGAGAGCTTTGAATCCAGGATGATACCCAGGTGTTTTAGGGAAGTTACCAGCTTGATGGTTTTTCCTTGTACCTTGATCTGAAGTGGCCTTGATATTTGTAGGGTGCCTTTGAGAAGTATGGATTGTGTCTTCTGTGGAGAAATCCGGAGCTTGTGTAGAGTTGCCCAGTCCTGTAAGATCTCTAGTGCCTGATTTCCAGCTGCCTCGAGAGCTGCTCTGGTGTCTGCTGCGATGGAGATGGTAATATCATCTGCGAATGCTTGGATAGTAACAGGGCCCAGATCCAGACCAAGTAACTCATCAAGGACGATGTTCCAGAGGAACGGGCCAAGGACCGAACCCTGTGGGCAGCCTCTGTAGATAGATTTGGTGAGCTTCTGGTATGGTGAGGAGACGGTGATCTTCCTGTTGGAAAGGTAACTTTCTATACACCTGTATAAGTTGGCTGGTATGCGTGCCAGTCTTAGCCTGCGAAGAATGCTTGGCCACCAGAGCCTGTCAAAGGCCCCGGCAAAGTCAATGGTTATGAGGAGGAAGTACTTGTAATTAGTGTTGGCTGCAGCTTGGGTTATTTGGTAGAGAGCATCCTCTGTGCAGCGTCCTGGGCGAAATCCATACTGTGAATTGGATTGTAGGCCAGCTTCTGTGTAGTGTGTTAGGAGTCTGGTATGGAGGAGGCGTTCAAGTAGTTTGCTCAATGTGGACAAGAGGGCAATGGGTCGGTATGAGTTAGGCTGTTCTGGAGGCTTCGATGGATTTTTCAGTATTAACTTTAATTCAGCTATTTTCCAGCTTTCTGGGTAGGATCCCTGGGTTAGGCATTTATTGAACAGGTTAAGCAGAAATTGGGGATTTACCTGGGCGACCTTTTTTAGTATTTCTGGTTCAATGCGATCTAGTCCTGGGGATTTTTTATCCTTCATTTTGCCAAGGGCTTGCTGCAGTTCTTCAGTGTTAAAATCTTCCTCCACAGAGTCAATGTGGTAATTGTCATTATCTAGACAAATTTGCTGCTGTTGTGTTGTGAGATGATCGGTGTCGCTGATAAAGAGAGTATCCAAGATATTCATCATGGATTGCTCCCATGACGTTGTCATGATTCCTTGTGGTGTTATTGTGGAATGGACTACTTCTCCTCTTGGCAATTTGTTGGTAGTAACTCGGTACACCACTCCCCAAGGGTCCGAGTTATCAGTGGTGGTAACCAGCCGCTCCCATGTAGTTCTTTTTCGCTGCCTGATCATGGAAGTGTATTGGTTCCTGGTCCTCTTGTAGTCTTCACGAAGGGCTTCCACATCAGTAGCTGGCCAAGAGGTGCGAGCTCTCTGAAAAACTTTCCTCTTGTTATGAACAGTCCAGCGTAGACGTTCGAGTTCCTGAGACCACCATGGTACAGCACTTGGAAGAGGTTTTTTCTTGGGCATAGATTGATTGCAGGAGAGGGTGATGATGTTAGTTACAAGCTTTTGATGCTGCTCGGGATTCAAGGAGAGGATATCAGAAGGGTGATCCATGATTGTTGACTGGAGAGAAGTGGTGAACAGCTCCCAATTGGCTTTGCTAATGGCATAGCGGTTGATATCATAGTGCGGAGTAGATTCTATATTTCTTGTGAGGCTGTATGTAATTGCTCTATGGTCGGAGGTGGTCCAGGCTTCATTTACCTGCCACCCCGACACCTTACTTGAGATTGATCTTGTAGCAATTGTTATGTCTATTGTAGACTCCCACATAGTACTGGAGAATGTTGGGAGGTTATTGGGCCTGTTTATTATATTAAATGGTGAGGTGGCTAGAAAGTCTTCCAAAAGCCGCCCATTATGGCAACCAGGTCGGTCAGCTGTGAGGCTATGCCAAGCAGGAGAACGGCAGTTAACATCTGCCCCTAGGATGATTTTAGCAAACATCTGTACAGAGAAATAGTGTGCCAGTAAATCAAAATTTCATGTAATTGTGCGATTTTAACTTTCCAGATGTTGACTGGAATTTGTGTGGTTAGCCACTCACACCTTAGCAAGACTTTTGTGGATTTATTGAATGGCTGTTCTGCACAGCAGCATATTAGAGTGGCAACAAGTGGAAGCAGTACTCTTGATCTGGTTATCAGCAGTGATTCTTCTTGCATTAAAAATCTGCAGGTATAGAAACCACTGGGTGGCAGTGATTACAGCGTTGTGATGTGGAATTTACTTAAAGACAACTACTGTCAAGTGTTTAGTTTAGAGAAAGGCATTTGCATTTATAAGGATGACTACAGTGAGCTCAGACAGTTTTTAAATTCCATGCAAGACCAACTGATGATGTTACCGTCAGCAAATAAAAAGCATTTGGGGAAATAAATCAACCAACTGTTAGGCTTTTCTTACTGACTAATAAATACAGTTAGAGGCTTAGACCTAAATGGATGTCAAATGAACTGATGAGACTTGTGTCAGAGAAGAAAAAATGTGTGGAATGCATATAAGTTACCAGGTGATACCGAAGCCTATGTTAGATATAAACTAGTCTGTAATCAAGTCACAAAGGAGGTTAGGCAAGCTAAGACAGATTATGAGACGTCTCTGGCAAAGAATTAAAAGAAAGCAGAATGAAGGGATTGAATCACATTGGGCCATTTGATGTCAATGGTTTAACTGTTGATGATCTTTCTTAGGTTGCTGAAAAACCGAATAAGTATTTTGCCTCTACATTCACACTTGAGGAATTCTTTAGTGAAGGGGATGCCAGAAGTTTATCAAACTCTGATAGGAAGGTAAATGATTTTGTGACAATTTCTCTTCCACTTTTCTGAATGGAAAGTGGAAGAGAAATTATCAGGACAGCTCATGGGGTTTTGACAATGATAAAAAAAAAAAAAAAAAGGAATTTTGCTGGCATTGATAAGTAGGTGATTATCCCATTGTATAAGGCACTGGTCAGGCCACATTGGTATCTTGAGTACTACATACAGGTCTGAAAGCCTCATTTAAGGAAGGATGTAGATCTGCTGGAAAGGTTGCAGAGCTGGGCAGCAAGATTAGTGAAAGAAAAAAATGGGATTAGGCACCTGCAAAGAGAATTGATTGATTTAAGTCCTTGAATGGATTGAATAAGCTCAGTGTTGATGATATTCTTCCTCTTGCCAAGACTACACACGTGAGGGGGCATAAATTCAAATTGAGGAAGGATGGTTGCATGATAGATACGTAGAAGTTTGCTTTCAGCCAGCAAGTGTAAATGTGTGTGAATAAATGCAAGGAAGACAAATTCTTGCAGGGTATGGATGGGTGAGTGGTGGTGTTTTTTTTTTTTTGCTGATTCTTCTGTAATCATGCATCATTTGCCACTGCTAATACTAATTCTAATTTCAGTTCATCTCATGGCATAGAATTTAAAAATCTATGTGGGACAACTGCAGTCACCTTTATGATGTGGGTAGTCTTTCCCTATGCCTTTGAGAGTAGTTACATCTTTAAGTATAAAGATGTAATCTCAATGTAATCTCGCATCAGTGGATCCTTTATTTGCTGATTCTTAATGCATTAGCATTAGTCGAGGCATATGATACAAGAAAGCAAGCCTATGCAGCATCGGCCAAAAAAAAAAAAAAAAAATTCACGAAGGGTCACTGCTAATAATCAGATTAAGCATGTTGTTTTATCTCATTGCCTATCATCTGGTATAGAAAACATTCATCCATTAAATCTACCAAATTCTTGCTGCTGAGTGAGCGACCAACCCATATAGTCCATTTGGTATCTGGAAAGTTAAATTCCTATTTATAAGACATTGATTTAATGTCCTACTCTGTATGTCATACTCATTGCAGTTGTTAGGCCTGCAACAGACTCCTATTCTCGTTTTGTTTTCCCAGTGCTTATGTCACATGAAACATAATTAAATAACTTAACAACAAACATAACCTATGGTTGTTTGCTGTTAAGTTTCTTATGGGATGTATTTTGCTTGTTGTTTTTTTTTTTTTCCTTGGCTCTTGGATGAATTTAGGATTTAGAACTGTTATCTTATGGATGTTTGGTTAAGTTTCTTTTTCAGATTAAACATAATGCTTGTGTTTTTGTTTCTCTCTTAATCTTTTGTGCTATGACATTGTTCTTGTTTCTTGATTGTAGATTGTGCTACCTCTCTGGGCATATTTCTCAACGTCATCATGAACTTGATCTGGCTTAGGTCTTTTAAGACCTGTTCCATTGTAGCTCTTGGAGGTGGTCCTGATCTCGCCATCATTGTCTTGGTCGGCCCACATCTCTCTCTCTTGCCTGTAAGTTTGTAGTTAAATGCTAATTTTGGGATCCGGTTTGGGTTCATTCTTTCTATGTGACTATTCCATTTTTTCTGATACCGTTTTATGTCATTTACTATATTATCTATTTTTAATTTCTCATGAATATCCGAATTTCTTTGATGGTCTAGCCCTGTAAAGCCTATTAATAGTCTTAAAAATCTCATTTGTGCATCTTTTTTTATTTATTATTCAAGTCTCACAACTGTAGAAGAAGGCTGATTTTGAAGTGATGTTGCTCAGTCGTAATTTTGTTTCTGTTTGTTTTCTGAAGTGGCATTTAATCATTCCATTCATTTTATTATATTTTTGTAGTTTAGCATGGATGTCTTTCCCTTCATTTGATATTAAATTTCCCAAATAGGTGAAATCGGATATTTGTTCTATTATTTTGTCATCAATAACAATTCTGACTCTTTGTATGTTTTTCCAACATACGCTTTTCCCCCCCATGTATAAGACACACCTTTTTTCGAAAAATTTGGGGTCTAAAAACTTGGTGCGTCTTATACAGTGGTTGTAGATTTTTTTACTTGCATTTCCCGCTTTTTCGTGCTTGTTGTCTTTGCGCTCATTGTTTCGCACTTGTTGCCTGTATATTAGGTTACATTTTGCCACGTTCTGCCCATAAATGGCTCAGAAAAGATTTTCGTACAGTGCTGAATTCAAGTTAAAAGTGATCCAGTTTGCAAAAGTGAATGGAAATTGTGCTGTTGAATGTAAGTTGGTCCTCCTCCAACTGAGAAAATAATCTGAGACTGGCTACGGGAAGAAGAAACCCTACTGAAAATGCCACGGCAGAAGAAGGCCATGAGAGGCAAGTCAGAAAATGGCCTGATTTAGAGAGGGAATTGAAGATATGGATTGAAGAGCAAAGGGCAATTGGAATTCCTGTGTCCACAAAGATGGTTCAGCACGAGGCAAGAAGAATTGCTGATGAAAAAGAAGTTACTGATTTCAAAGGAGGACACAATTGTGCTTCAGGTTCATGAAACGGAATGGACTAAGCATGCGTACATGCACCAGACTTGTCCAAAAGATACCTGAAAGCTATGAGCAGAAGGTCCTTGAATTTCATCGTTTTGTCATTCAATGTCGGAAGACACATCAGTTTGAGTTGGGACAGATAGCAAATATGGATGAAGTCCCCCTTCAATTTGATGTCCCAAGTAACAGAACTGTTGATAAGAAGGGGGTGAAAACTGTAACTGTGAAGACAAGTGGACATGAAAAGAGCCATTATACAGTTGTTCTAGCTTGTTGTGCCGACGGAACCAAACTGCCTCCTATGCTGATTTTCAAACGCAAAACAATGCCAAAAGAAGACATTCCTCGAGGAGTGATTGTCCACGTTCATGACAAGGGTTGGATGGATCAGGATGGGATGAAGATCTGGTTTGAGAAAGTTTGGAGCAGGAGACCAGGTGGGCTCTTATGCAAACCTGCCCTATTGGTGCTTGATCAGTTCAGGGCACACATAACAAAAAACACAAAGAAGATTGCTGCAGAGCAAAAAACAAAACTTGCCGTCATACCTGGAGGCTTGACATCCCAGCTCCAACCACTTGATGTCAGCATTAACAAACCCTTCAAAGCTGCCATGAGAGACGAATGGAACCAATGGATGAAGACTTCTGGGGACAATTTGACACCAGCAGGAAGAGTGAAGAAACCAACTATAGGAGAAGTATGTACCTGGGTGAAAAGATCCTGAGATAATATCAAGATTGAGATCATTGTCAAGTCATTTAAGAAGCGTGGCATTTCAAATGCCATAGATGGAACTGAGGACGAGGTAATATATGAAAACAGTGATTTGTCATAAGATGAGGACAAGCTAATGGATGGGAGTTTTGACAGTGATGAGGAGTTGTATGAATTTTATGATGAATAAAACTTGAGTTCAATAATTTTATGTAATACATTTTTTTTTTTTTTTTTTTTTCAAATTTCAGGCCTTTGGTGTTAATTTGGTGTTTCATTGGCCTTTGGTGTTTCATTGGTGTTAATTGGATCTAATAGTTGGCCATTAGAATATTTTATGCAAACCTTTGAGTTTTTATATAGGCTTTGTATTGCTTTCCAGAGTTGGGTTGGGATATTTTCTTTGTGAAAAACATGCCAAAGTTTTTCTTGGTTTATATTGTCATGTGATTTTTCATAATCAGTAAACAGCAGAAATGTTAGTTGATTAAATTCTCTTCTTTTCTCCAAAATTTGTTGTAATGTGAAATGGCACCTATTGTACTTCCTTTCCTGAACCCACATTTTTCTTCTAAAAATTGTTCACAATATTTATTAAGTTTATTCTTCATAGAGTACAGCTTTGATGAAGTTGATAGCAGTTAGCCCTCTATAGTAGTTAGGGTTATTTTCTGGAGCTTTTTTATGTAAATTGATTGTTATTCTTGTTCCCCAATCTTTGGGTATCTGTTGCTTATGAGGTATAATTTTAGTAGTGTTATTAATGAAGTGCCATCATATTTAAAAAATTCTACGTTCAAATTGTCTGTGCCTGAGCCTTTTCGGTTTTTGATTTTTGTAATATTAAATTTATTTCTTCCATTGTTGATATTTTCTTCATCTTCAGTTACCAGAGATTCATCTTCTCATCCCCTAGCTGTGGCCATGACTAGGGAATGAGAAGATGGAATGGAAGAAGATAAGGACTATTAGTGGTTTGGAATAGTGTTTCTTCCATTCAGCTTGAGAAATGGAGTTGGTTTTTATTTGATCATTTGTGTCTAGTTGTAATTTCTTAAAAATTTTGAAAACTCATGTTCTAAGGATTTAACCTTTTCACGAGTACATAACATAGGTCTAAATTTTCTGGGTTATTTCAAATGTACAGCCACCCCCCGACTTACGTAATACTCATCTTACGGAAATTCGATTTTATGTAAGTTTTTGCTGGCCGGTGCAAACTTAAAAAAATCATGGAGTTGTATTTTGCATCCTGTAGGAATAAATGGAGATATCGTGAAAATATCATAATGTGAGCTCAATAACACATTTTTTTTTGTTTTTTGTTTTTTTGTTATTTCGTTCCAAGACATCAGAAGTTGAAATTTTTGCTATATAACTAAGCTATCTCTCTAAAAAATCATTTTTATAATGGAAATTGCAATACACTTTCACTGTTATCATATTTTCCATTATAAGAATTAATTTTGAATGCCTTTGTGATATTTTTATAAAACACATTTCTGGAAGTCACTACCATAAAGCAATTTGCACTTTCCAGTTTATTGGGCTTTTCTGTTAGTGCATCTAATTATAAACTGGTAGTAAACTCGATCTTATTGCATTTTCAATATTACTGATAACTGGAATTGTGTAGGTTTTTGCATTATTATGGTGAAATGGATTCACCTTCACTGAAATCTTAAATCATATAAAAAACATAAATAAATTTTCAAAATATATTCTTCATTCCTATTCACTTATTACAATGATGAGGGGAAAGCGACCAACAGAAAGTGCAAGTGCTGGCAGTGCTAGGAAACGAAACGAAACAAAATTGATTTAGAAATGAAGATGATTAATTAAGAAGTGCAAACAGGACAAAGTTTGTCATCTATTGCACGAAATTAGGTCTCGCTGCTTCAACAGTGAATACTATTTTTAGGAAAAGTGCATGTATAAAAAAACATGTTAAAGGATCAACGTATTTCGGGGCCAGTCCACCCCAACAGTGTTCAGGTGCTATATTGAAGACGGAAAAGCTATTAATTAATATCAATGGAAAATCAGATTCAGAAGCAAGTGCCCCTGAATCTAACAGCCATTCAAGCAAGAAGTATTTAGGAAGATAACGATAAGTGGGGCAAACCCCAAGCCAAGTTCGTGGTAAGCAATGGGTGGTTTAATAGGTTCAAGCTGCTGGTTTCTAAAACAAACATTAAACTATGCAGTGAAGTCGCCAGTTTGGATTCTGCAGCTGCAGAGAAATTTTGTGGTGTTGGAAAAAATCCCTTCTAAATCTACACAGCCCTCAACTTCCATAGCGGCGTGCTTATCAGTTGAAGAGTTAATTCTGGCAACGATGCTCGAAAGGTAAAACTTATTGACATTGTTATGCCTGTCTCCTTTCTCTTTTTGTAATTTTATAATTTTGAAATTTTTGTAATTTTTTACACTTTTATCATTTTTCCTGCGCGTGAGATTAAAAAATTGAATAATTCTATTTACATGTTTGTCGAACATATCTTTTTTGTTTCTGTCAAATTCAGCGTGCATAGTTGTGAGTACAGAACATCCCTAAATGCTTATTTAGGGAAATTCCGACTTACATAGCGTTCCGCGAAATGCTACCTTTACATTATCGGGGAGTAGCTGTATTTCAAATAATGTGTCCATTTAAAGTTGAATTGTCTTGAAATTTGTCTGTTGCCATCTCTTATATTGTTTTAAGTTAATAGACAAACTTTTAATTGATGGCAACATTTCATGCTGCAATTAATTAAAAATATTCATAAATAGCTTTGAATGAAGCAGGATATTATGCTTCTGAGCCATTGTTATCTGGTTTTGGCTTACAAATGCTGAAATTGTAAGTTCTCTGAAATTCAGACCTAGAAATGATCAAATTAAATTAAGTGATATATAAATAGATCTAGAGGATATCATTTTAAAATAAAAAGTAATAAAAATTTTTAACACATTTTTTATTTATAAATGTTTATGTTCCGTTCACAGTGTTAATTTTTACAGAACTGTAAATTTTGTGAAGCAAATTACTCCACTGTGCTTACCTCTATATCTGTTGCCCACACACATTTGGGCAACTCACTTTTGAAAGGAATAATCAATCATTATACCTGTTATACACTGTACAGTCTAAGAAATTTGGAAGATCACTGAGTGAAATTTGATGGGTTTTATGTTTTTTTTTTTTTTTCCTCAAGACTAATGCTCAATGGTTCTAATACAGATTATCTTGCTTCAATCTACTTTATTTATTAAACTTGGTTTCAGCTGTTTTCAGAAATCAAATCCACCCTCAAAGGAAGGCTCTGAAGTCAGTTCCAATAGAGGATTTTCAAAAACATTTGGAGTGCTGACAGCATTGTTGGAAGTGACTACTCTGAAGGGAACAATACTCCTTTATAAAAAATTCAGATATATTTATTAAAAATGTTAGTTTCGTTACTTTATAGTCACATTTTGTGAAATACTCTGTTTTATTGATTAAGTACACTGATAATCATCTGTCAAAACAAGAAAATCAATAAAGTGATATATATCACTTAGACACCTGATTTCTTTGGATCTTGATAAAGTTTAATCATAAGGATTCTGCCAGTGTGACCAAATATCAGTTTACCAAAAAGATATACAATTTATCAAGAAGTAAATAATCAATTAATAAAGTAATATGGGCATGAAACTGATATGATTTAAATTAAATTGTACAAATTATTTTGGTAAACTGACAGATGGCCCACCCTGTATGCATAACTTGGTAATGCTGCCTGTCAAAATATAGATTATTTTAATATTTACAGCTTCTTGGAGAACTATTATTGGATCGTCACAATTTTACTATAATGACACGATATATCAGTAATCCAGAAAACTTGAAGCTAATGATGAATATGCTCAAGGAAAAAAGTAGAAATATTCAGTTTGAAGCATTTCATGTTTTTAAGGTAAGACTCATATTAAATTAATTATTTTATTGAAAAATTAATAATATTCTTCACAACCTTATCCACTCCAAGTTTCTGTTAATTTTTATATTTCACAAAATTTAGAGAAGTGCAGTGATGAAATTTTTACGACACCTGTTGTCTCCCATTCCTGGTCTTAGCTTGGTTTTAGGCTCTTTTGTTGGCTGCATTTATTCACAATTCAACATAAACTAACTAATATTGTTTTTAATTGAATAATATCAGGTTGGTGAATCCATTATTCATTAAAAACTCGAAGTGACTGTGCGTTTTGTGACTGGTTTTGCTGTGACTGTATTTGGATCTATTTGAGTGATATAGCCTCAATTAGGACCTTTTATTGAGTGGTGAATGAATGTATTGAAAACCTAACTGAGTAACCAAGCAGTATGTAGAAGACAAACTTCCAATTAAAATGTAAATTTCGTTATGTATATAATATAACCCACCTTACTGACCTATTAATAGGCCCAATGCAGCATTTCAATAAAGAAGCAGGGTACTATTTCAACAGTGTTGAAATAGTACCCTGCAATAGTACAAAATAGTACAAATAGTTGAAATAGTACAAAAGTGTCTCCCCCCCCCCCAACAGGGTACTATTTCAACAGTGTTGAAATAGTACCCTGTTGGGGGGGGACACTTTTGTCCCACCATCCCCATCTCTATGATGGAGATGGAGCTTGACACGGGGTTACTAATTGCGACTACCTGTTATCTAATGAGTGACCCAAATAGGTCTGAAAACAGATGGTAGCAGGGCCTTTGAGTTTTTAATGAATAATGGATGATATTATTTGTAGTCATCTTGTGGATAAATGAAGTCATTTTAAAGTGCTCAAGCTTTGTTAATGTCACAGGAAGGACAGCTTCCCCAAAAAATCATGAAAAAAAATATATAACAGTGTTACATCATTTTCTCAAACTATTTCAAAATCTGCATTGAAATAGTTTGAGAAATCCTTCCCCTGATTCTTTACTAAAATGTTCTTAAGAACTGTTGTGGCATAACAAAACCTCCATATTTTGGGTATCATTAAGTTACATAAACTGGTTCAGCCAATTACCTTAAACCAAAACTGGATAAGTCAAAGGTTTTAAGAATGCCACAATGGCCATCTTAGAAATTCATTGTTGATATTCTTATGCCTCTGATGAATTTATCTATTATTATAAAAAATACTAAACATTCATTCTCTTATAAGCAATATTGTGTTAGCTAATGAAGCCAGATTTTGTTTTTTTGACATAAACTTTGTATGCATCCACAAAAAGCTTTAACGGTAATGGTAAACATTCTTAGTCAAGGTAATAGCTTGAGTCTGAGAACCAAATTAATAACTAATGATATTATTAAACTGTTAACTGCTGTCTTATTAGCAGAAAATTATTTCACCCATAATAGTGCTTTCTGTATGGTATCTGAGGATGGGTTTCTGCAAGGTTCCCGAAATGTTACGTTAATGTATAGTGATTTAGTTAATAGCTAAATAAACTATCTTAATATTCACATGGTATATAATGCTAATGTTTTTAAGTATTCCTGGATGAAAACAAAACAAGAAATAGACCTTATCAAATGGATATAGAGCTATAGATACCTCTTTGGCATCTAAAAAAAGCAGCATTAAAATTAGCTGAAAGGAAGCATTCGTTAAAAATCGAAAGTGTAATTATTAATCCATGATAGGACTACCTGCTTGCATTGATATATATCAAAAACAATTTCAAAAAGCATTTAAAAATCTAGGATTTTTAAATGCTTTGTTTCTAGGATTTTTAAATTTAAAAATCATTTAAAAATCTAGGATTTTTAAATGCATTTGTTAGCTCTATAAATGTTCATATTTAGAGTTGGGGGAGGGAAACAAAGGTCATTGATTTTAAACAGGAAACTAATGTGCAAGTTAGTGCATTTGCATCATTTCTGTACATTGCCAACTACATAAGTAGTTATAAATTGGCATCATTAAATATATCTCATATTGTGAATACCTTCACAAGTTTCCATGGTATTACACTACTTCGAATAAGTAATGCTTCACCATAGGAGAAGACTATTGTTACTTATTCTCAGCGGATACCATCACCCATACAGCGCCGGGATTTGGAGCTTATTGGCTCCTCATCAGTGGATGGGCAGGTACCCTGGTGTTGCAATGATGACAACCCAGTTGCGAAGTATAAATCCATAATATGAGAGAGACAGGAAACTAATATTGTATACCTATTCCATGTTAACAGGGACATTATTGTTATACACAATCGATTGTGTGTATATTAGCTATATCTTTGTTTATTTGATTTGAATTATTCAAAATGTGATGCAGGACTACCCTGCTTTCATTGAAATATATCAAAAACGATTGCAAAAAAGTATTTAAAAATTTGGGATGTAACCTACCTCTTTGCTGGCTCTAGAAATGTTCATATTTACAGTCGGTAGGGTAAACAACAATTATTGATTTTAAACAGAAACTAATATTGTATACAGCATTCCTTGTCAACAGGGAAATGATCGTGTGTACAGTGTATCCTTGATAATTTGATATTGAATTATTCAAAGTGTGATGTATTTCGAATTTCTGCAATTTCCTGACTAAGGATATAGAGTTTTATATACATTTTTATACAGATTATTCAAAATATGTCTAATTTTGAATAAACTGTACAATGAAATTTGAAATCTGAAAAGGAAGGAGAGGATGTTTTTTGACTCTAATTCAGTTGTGAACCTTAGATACCATTTTATCCAGTGTACATATTATTTATCAACTTGTAGAAACTGTGTACATATTATTTATCAACTTGCAAATAGTTTGTAGAATTTAAAAAAGATTGCAGAAACTCCATAGGCAAATATCTTTATAATGAAACCTTGATAGTGTATTGTATAATATCATTATACAGTGTACATCATCTTTAAATTTTAACTTTCTGTTCAATTCCCCAAGAGCTGTGTCTGGAATCATGGAGAATTCCTATAACTATAACTGGCATAAAAGGAAAACATCTATATGTATGTACTCAATCTAACAGAGAGTGATAATAAATGTGTGCTTTGGAAGGTGGGGGGGGGGGAACCTTTCACATTATTGGATTTTTAAAAAATTAACAATTCTTCAGGAATTCATATCAAGTTATATGAAATAGTTTTCCTCACATATACTAACAAAGATATGCTCATTTTTATATTTAAGGCCATAATAGTCATGCAGCTTTGCATACAAGCTGAACATTAAAACAAGTACTCTTGTAGGCGCATTATAGCCGAAGTTGCTCTTGCGCCATTAAACAACAACAACAACAACAAGTATTCTTGCTTATTATACATTGGATTCTGGTTATTTGGAACACATTTGGACTAGTGCACTCTAGCCTGATTAAACGGCTGTCCTAATTATGTGTAGCTTCATGTAAATAGTTATAAAGATATAAAAAAGATAAACTACCATTTCACTGAGCAACAAATTATTTATTGAAATAAATTTCAGAATAAATTACAGCCAAATATTTAATATTTAAATATTCTTCATGCAGAACTTTCCATTTTCGTTCATCGTATATCAAAATAATAACCTGTCCGAGGATACATATGTTGTCCTTAAAGTCCTATCTAATCTTATCATAGCAAAATACACAACAAATTAGAGAAAAATATTTAATATTTAAAAATTTAATTTATATAACAAACATGTGCATACTTGCCCTTCAACTTTTAGGTCCTAATTGTCGTTAATGGAGAAATTTATCCAGTGTACCCTGCCATGAGGTCCCCATGGATTGGAGATGTGTAAATGTATCCCTAATTCATAAGGGGGTTCAAAGCGTGCACAAATAATTATAGACCTGTTAGTTTAACTTCTGTTCTGGGGAAAATAATGGAGTGACTGGTTAAAGGGAGCATTGCAGGATCGTCTAGACTGCAGTAATAGTTCAGACACAGCAGGAGTTTGTTAAGGGGAAGTCTTATCTGACCCATTTGATTGGATACTACGATGAGGTCACAAAGGAACTAGATGCAAAAAATAATTTTGATATCATATACTTGGATTTCAGGAAAGCTTTTGATACTGTTGCAAATGGTAGACTGTTGTACAAATTGGAGCGGTACGGCATTTCGGGCAAGTTGCTGCGATTGATAGAGGAATGATTGAGTGGGAGACACCAGAGAGTGGTGATAAATGGACACTGCTCTTCGTGGACTAATGTTACTAGTGGAGTCCCCCAGGGTTCAGTGCTGTGCCCATTATTGTTTTGTGTATATATCAATGATATCAATGAAGTTATATCAGGTTTAATGTCTAAGTTTGCAGATGATACAAAGGTTGGCAGGGTTGTTAATGACAGTAAAGACAGTATGCTACTGCAACAGGATCTAGAAAAGTTAGGCCGATGAGCTGAGAAGTGGCAACTGAAGTTTAACATTGACAAATGCAGTGTACTGCATATATGGGTAGCAGTAACCCTAGAGAAACGTATCAACTGTGTGGTACTATGCTTCGGGAAGTGGACAATAAAAAAGACCTGGGGGTAATTGTGCAGCAGATATGAAGTTTTCTGAGCAGTGCACACGGGCTGCCAGAGCAGATCATGGAGTCTTGTCAATGATATATAAGAATTTTGCTAGCAGAGACAAGGAGGTGATTATACCTTTGTATAAGGCAATGGTCAGGCCAAATGCTTGAGTACTGTATACAGGTCTGGAGGCCTCATTTTAGAAAGGATGTAGAGTTGCTAGAATGAGTACAAATGAGGGCAACAAGATTGGTGAGAGAGAAACAAAGGGGGTACTCTCACCAAGAAAGGCTTAAGTTCTGTAAGTTGCAGCATCTGGAGACCAGGCACTTGCGAGTGATCTGATTGAGATGTATAAGGCTTGAGTAGGCTCAATGCCGATGCAATTCTTCCACTTACTCAGATTACGAACCTGAGGGGCATAGATTCAAATTGAAGAAAGACAATTGTAGAAAAGATGTGCAGAAGTTTGCCTTTAGTCAGATTCTCATCTGTTGTGGAATTTGATAGCTTAAATAAATTCAAGGCTGAACTAGAGAAACATCGTCATGGGTGAAATGGGATTTTTTTTTTTGACTGATGCTGTATAAGCTTGCTTTCTTGCATCATATGCCTCAATTAGTGCTAATGTTCTTTTGATTGACTGTGAGTGAACAAAATCAGCACAGAAATATAGTGCAGATAATGGACTGCCTTCCTGCATGAAGTATTGTCGTAACCCCTTGCAGCCTTTCTGCTGTTCAGCCATTGTGTTCTGGCTCTCCAAGTGGTCTGATATCCTCTTGGTTATGCAGCTGGTCAGGATCTTGTGCATTGTTGGGAGGCAGGTGATTGACCTGTATCTTCATCTTTAGGCTTAGGCTTCAGATATGTGATTCCTTGAGTGGGAAACTTCAGGATTGTCTCTGGGTGCCTTATCATTTGAATGAACTTCTCTGCTAGGTGCTTGTGTGTGCAAGTGAGCTTCTTGTACCAATAGGTTTTTTTTTTTATTTATGAAAACCCCAAACACGAGAGGTATTAGAACCTATAGTACTTATAGTATCGTGCTTGGGTTGGTGGTTGAGAAGAGGAGAGAAGATATTTGTTGACAATAGACTTGAACTTCTGTAGACTATAGTTTTCAAAAAATGCATATGAAGCAAGGTTGTTCCAGAAAACGGCAGTTGAATGAATAAATGAGGAAGATGAAAAGTTGGTTCTGTGAGTTTGAAGTTGGACAGTAAATGGATGTTGGCTGGTGGTGGCGCATATTCAGACTGCCTTCTTCTGAATGGAATCTAGAAGCCTGAAAGAGGTTTTGGGGGCACAATCCCAGATGTGGGAACAATATTCCATAGTAGAGCGGATTTGCGATTTGCACAGAATGAACAGCTGTTTGGAAGAAAAGTAACCCTGAGAGTGAAAGAGAAAACCAAGTTTTTTAGATGCAGAGGAAGCAATATTTGTAATGTGCTTGTGCCAGTGAACTCTGTCCCAGGCAGCCCAGACCCGGGAACCAGCAAAAAAATAAAATATATGAAAACCCCCTTTTTACTCAACGGCCTCCACCAGAGTACAGCACTATGTAAGTAGTAGTATTACAATATAGAATACTTACCCGTTGGGTTTTGTGTACCCTATCACAGTTTGCTGAAGAGATCGATAAAAAATAAATTAGTAATATTTAAATAAATAAAAATTAAATATTAATTTTAAAAAATTTAAGAAAATTAACCTAAAAATAGAAGAAATTAGGAAAATAAATAATATTTAAATTAAAAAAAAAAATTAAGAAAATGAACCTGAAAATATAAACTAATATAGCAAAACTGGTACAGACAGAAACGAGTACGTATGAGGCATTACGTCAAAAAGGGCTGTCAATCCACTCAAAGCCCCCGGTGAAGTAGGGGGATTGACGGCCACGTGGTGTAATGCAATACTTTATATTATTATATAAATTTGTACAGTCTTTAAGATTTAGTATTATTATATAAATTTATACAGAAATTAAGATTTAATAATTATCTTGCTGCAGATAAAATGTTTTCATTAGTAAAATGTTATGAAAAATCATTATCATTTAGCACTATACTTTTTATCTTAACTCAAAATGTATAGGCCATATGGAATGAAGATAACCAAACTAGGTTAACTTGATTATAAATTTGTGTGAACACTAATACTAATAACACTAATACTTATAACACTAATAACACTAATACTTATATGAAAAACACCAATAATCGATAACAATCTACAATTAAACGTATATATATATATATATATATATAGAAAAGTAAATAAAAAATAATAATAATAATAACAAAAAAAATTGAACACTGGGGGAACTATTCAACAAACACAATATAAAAAAAAAAAAAAAAAAGCATACAGTGAGTAATAAGTGACCTTAATAATAACAACCCTAAACTAATCCAATCCCCTCTCTGTTGGAAAACAGTTACACAAAATCCTTGTGATGCATCAAATTTTACCTGGTTAACAGTATAATCACTTCATTACCACTAACTAAATTATTAATCTTTAATTTTAACCTATCTCTATGTTCAGCATATAAACAAAAATCATATATTATATGATTCCAAGTTTCTAGTTGACCACAAGTGCACAAAGGAGAACTTACCAGGCCAAAATAATGTAATTTATAATTCGATGATCCATAGCCAGTTGAAATGTGTGACATTTCCATAACAGGAAAAAACCTTTTGTTATGCTTATTATCAAAATTAAATGTGACCCTAGGAATAAATAATCTAGTCACCTCTCCAGTTACACTGCTATTCCATCTCTGTTGCCAGATATGAACCAGTTCAGTCAGCATGTTTTTCTTAGCTTTAGCCATAGCAATAGTAAGATCTGGAGTAATGTTTATGAAGGTAACACTTCTCCTTTTTTAATATGATAGCAAAGTGCCCGATATACAGTATATAAGTCTAATGGCAAGTGACCAACCAATACCTGCATGGCATTAGTCGAGACTGTTCTGCACAAATTAGTAACAGTGTAAAGCATTGAACGCTGTATAATTTAAGCAGAATAACAATTTCTGCTTAAATTTAACAATTGTAACTCTAAAATACCATATTGATGCTCTATAATCAGCTATAAGTAAAAAGATTGCTTTATAGTACAAGTTTAAAACCCTTCTATTTAATCCCCAATCTGAATCTGGTAAACTGAATTATTGCTGAACTGAATTTTTTGACTTTTTCATGCAGATAGTTTAAATGAGGATAAAACGTTAACCTGTCATCAATTCTTATACCTAAGTATTACACTTCTGATACCAAAGCAATTTGAACCCCTTTAATTAAAGCTTTGGATGGTCGACCATAATTTAATTTCCCCTTAAGTAACGTAATAATAGTTTTGTTTGTGGAAATCAATAATTTATGCAGATCAGCCCACAGCACTAAGCTATCTAAAACCTGGGCCACTTTTGCTTCTTTCACAGATCTGGATTTACCTGTTAGACATAAGACCAAGTCATCTGCGTAAGCAATTTTATGCACATTTTCCATTGATTGATCTAGCCATAAATTAAGCACTAAATTCCAAAAAAGTGTGCCCAATTACAGACCCCTGTGGACACCCTCTCAAGAGATTCCTTTCAAACTTTAAATGTTTGGACTTAAGAATAATTTTCCAACGGCATTAGGTAACTTTGAATTGTTCTGTACAACATGTTGGACACTATTCCCTTCGCTTAATGCAAACAAAATGCTGTCATGCCATACAACGTCAAAGGAGTAAAATCTATAAAAGTAACTAATAACACATACTTATTCATTGCCTGACTAGTAAATTTCATAAGGTCATTAATGGCATCCTTTGTAGAGTGCACTCTCTTAAAGCCATATTGATAAAGCAAAGTCAATCCAACTCGATCCATGAGATCCACTAGCAGCCTCTCAGACAACTTTGCCAAGATTGGCCAATAATGAAACTAGAAAGGACATGTATGTATGTGTACCTTGTCCATCTCCACCTAGTGTCACTGTGATTAAATACAGAAATTCATTAACCACACACCAGGTCTGTTTTACAGACCTGGTGTGTGGTTAATGAATTTATATGTAGTGTTAGTGAATGTTCTGTAGTACGTGTTGTGAGCGTCAGGCCTCTTTGCCACCGGGGTAGTGCTATACTTGTGGATGCCAACCAAAAAGAAGACAGGATAGAGGAGGGGGGGGAGGTTATGCTCTTAGTTAAGAAGCACATGAAGTCTAAGGTGCATCTAGTTGACATGGGTGGCCACTGCAATGTTCAATCAGTTTGGTATAACAAGCACTGGAAAAGCAAAAGTGAGACTAGGAGTGTGTTATATGACTAATGAATACAACAAACAGCATATACAGAGAAATAGAGTAGACCAGTAAATCAGAATGCATAATGGAGAATTTTAACTTTCCAGATATTGATTGCAACTTGGTTATCACTCACAGGCTAGTAAGACTTTTGTGGATTTATTGGGTGACTGTTTTCTACAGCAGCATTTAGAGAGGCTACAAGAAGTAGTAATACTCTTGATCTGATTATCAGCAGTGATTATTCATGCATTATGAATCTGTATATAAGGGAACCACTAGGGTCGCAGTGTTCACTGTGTATTGGTTTGGGATTACTTAAAGATGTAAGTACCATCAAGGGTTAAGGGAGGAGTTTTTGCTTTTGTGAAGGTGGCTACAGTGATCTCAGACAGCTTTTAAATTCTATACAGTGAGACCAACTGATGATGTTACCAACAGCAAATTCTAAATGGGAAGTGTTCAAGGAATTAACCATAGAAGCTACTGAGGTTTTTATGCCAACTAAGGAATACTCTTCAAGTTATAGGTCTAAATAGATGTCAGAGAAACTGATGAAAATCATGGCAGAGAAGAAAATTGCATGGGATGCTTATAAATTATCAGGCGAGACAGAAATCTATGGTAGATATAAACTAGTCTGTAACCAGGTCAGAAAGGAAACAAAGCTGCAATTATATTTCAGACACAGCTTGGGTTTGTTAAAGGGAAATCCTGTGTGATCAATTTTATTGGATACTATGATGTGGTCACAAAGGAACTGGATACAAAAAATAATTTTGACATCATATATGGGCTGAGAAATGGCAATTGAAGTTTAACTTTGAAAAATCTATTTAAAGTACTGCATATGGGTAGCAGTAACCCAAGAATAACATACCATCTGTGTGGTACTACACTCAGGGTAGTAGAAAATGAAAAAAGACCCATGGGTAATTGTCCAGTCGGATGTGAATTTCTCTGTTGTTTTTAGGAGCATTAGGAACATTTTGGTTTTTAGGAGCATTAGCAACTAAGGCCGTATTGCTCTGGGGATATGCGGTGGTCATTCCCTGACCTTTTGGCAGTCACGAGCTCGAACCCTGGGTTAATCAAGAAGCGTGTGCTACGCACTGCTGCTCCTGCCCACCTGGCTATGGGGGTGCCGAATTTCTCTGAGCAATATAAACAGGCTGCCAGGACAGCTCATGAGGTTTTGTCAATGATATACAGGAATTTTGCTAGCAGGGATAAGGAGTTGATTATTCCATCGTATAAGGCAATGGTCAGGCCACATGTTGAGTACTACATACAGGTCTGGAGGCCTCATTTTAGAGCTGCTGGAACTAGTACAGAGAAGGGCCACAAGTTTGGTGAGGAGAAAGGGATATTCTTACAAAGAAAGGCTTCAGTTTTGCAAACTGCAGCATCTGGAGATTAGGCTTGTCGAGGTGACCTGATTGAGATGTTTAGGCCTTTGAATAGATTGAGCAAGCTCAGTGCTTATGGGATTCTTCCTCTTGTTCAGACTACACACGTGAGGTGGCACAAATTTAAATTGAGGAAGCACAGTTGCAGAATAGATGTGTGGAAGTTTACCAAAGTTGGTGGGTGCCGCGAGGGTGAGGGTGAGGCAGACGAGGCTCTTGCCTCAGATTAAAAGCCAAAATAAAGATTAAATAATTGGCAACGTTGCCATCATTAACAGTAGGGTGCAATTTTTCATTCTTGCCTCAGGTACAAAAATTGCTGGGTACTGCTCTGGGTGGATGGTTGATTGCTGGAACAAACTTCAACCTGTTGTTTGGGACATTAATAGTTTGAGTGAATTCAAGGAAGAAGTAGACAAACAATTGGATGGAATGAATAGGTGAAATTGGAGTTTTTTTTTTTTTTCCTGTCTGATAAACACATGATACAAGAACACAAACTTATACAGCAGTATGAGCTTACTTTCTTGTATCATTTTCCACAAATAATGCTGATGCTAATATGATGCGAAAAAGCTAGCTTATACAGCATCCTCCAAAAAGAAGGGGGAAAAAAAAAGCCTTTCCATTTCATCTATCCATTCCCTCCAATATTTTGTCTAGTTTTTCCTTGAATTTATTTTAGCTATCAACTACAACAACAGATGTGAAAATTGTTCCAGCAAATTATGACATAATGTATTCAATAGCATAATTAGTATTCATAATATATTTAGTATTGCCACAGTTTGCTGCTCTACTTTGAATTTGAAAGTAAATCAATTATAATTTTTGTGTTTTATGGAAGAAAATTGATATTAATATAAGTGATACTATTATGGTTGCAATTTTTTTGCTTGTGCACAGTTCAGAACAGGTACGTTTTAGAGACCAAATGGGCTCATATTCATCAAAACTTGAACTTCAATACTCACAAATATTGAGCATGAACTTCATTACAGACACGAGGAAGGTCTGTGCAGGTACTTTTTTAACATTCAAGGCTATAGTTAGTTGGTCCCATTTGCATGCATAAATAAAACTCCAGTATAAAATAAAACTTTTTATACTGGAACTGTGGTTTTTAGTTCCCATGCACGGAATGTGCATGGGAACTAAAAACAAAAAATTCACTTTACATATATAATATATTAATACCTCGTACTGGGTAGTTTTCATCCTATTTTAAACAATCCAGTTCATACCTTAAAATTACCAGCATGAAAACTGAATTATGAATGAGGAGTTCTTTAAAGTACTTTTTAATTTATTTTGTGAATATACATGGTTTTATTTTCAGGTCCCAGTGTTGTCAGTTTCCCCCTACAATTGCCAATCCCCTCTTACTTTTTCCTGACAGAATCTCAGTTCTTGGAAGGAATCACCAGTCATTCTAATTAGTTGCTTTAATTATTCACTTTTTCTTTACGGTATAGTTTATGGCTAATGCCTCAGGTTATGTAAAGAGTTTAACTAATGTACAAAAAATTAGTGCAATTGCATCATTTCAGTACACAGCCAACTACTTAAGTAGTTATAAATTAGTGTCATTAAGTATATTTCATATTGTGAGATATCTCATATTTTGAGATATACAGCAGACTCTCGATTTACCGGGATCGGATTAACTGGGACAATTCAAGACTCCAAATTAAAAAAATCAACTAGAAATCATAAAATTCAAGTAATAACTAGACAGATATTTTGCAAGTCATAAATAAGCGACGAAAAGTGGTGTTATAAGTCATCATTGGGAGATTAATGTGCCTATTATCTTGGAACTCCCACTGTCTTCACACCTGCGCTCAAAAAAAAAAAGAGACAGAGAGAGAGAGAGACAGACCAAATGTTTAGTTTGTTTTAGTGCATCGCGCCGATTGTTGTGTTCCGTCGCACTGCAAAAAGACAAATTTTGTTTTGTTATTTACATCAGGGATGTGGAAATTTTTTTTTTTATAGGAAATATATGTATATATTTTTTTTTGTTTAGAAATCACGAAAATGATGGGTAAACACAAAAGAGTTACACTTTCAGTTAAACAAAGACTTGAAATTATTCAAAAGTTTGAAAACAGTGCACCCGTTAAATCTCTAATGAACCATTATAAGTTGGTGACCAAACCATACACGACATTGTAAAAAATAAAGGGAAGCTATTCGATTTAAAATTGACATTGCAAAAAATGAAGGGAAGTAGTATTAGACACACGAGTAATACGTGGTAAGGTATCTATCGCCATATTTTTTACGTAGGTTGCTGAACATTTTTTGATACAGTAAGTCCCCAACTTACGCAACTACAGATTTATGTAAATTTGTTTTCACTCAATTCTTTTCTTTTTTTTTTCTTTTTTTTTTAATTTTTAGGATTGTAAAATTTAAAACAACAAAAAAATAATAATAATAAGCAATCAATAACGACGATCACGGCACACACAAATTGCGCAGGTGAGATCGGAGTAGCAAGGAAAAAAAATAAGAAAGAAGAGAAGATTCTTACAATTATTTATGGGGTTTTTTTTTTTTTTATATGACTGAGATTTCAGTGAAGGGGACACACACACTTCACCATAATAACATAAAAACTCACAGAATTCCAGCTATTGGTATTATAGCAAATGCAATAAGATCGAGTTTACTACCCGTTTATAATAGATTGCGCTAACAGAAATGCCCAGTAAAATGGAAAGTGCAAATTGTTTTATTGTTTTTTGTTGACCTCCAGAAATATGAGCTCGTGCAGGGTGATAATAGTGAGTTTTCGCCTTAATCCTGTGAAGTTCTTTACAGAAAATTTCATTTTAACCTTTATAATGGTACCGACTATAAGTGACAGCGCTACTAGTACATCTAACAACAAAAGGAAAGCGATCGATTTGGATCAGAAAATTAAACTAATAAGAATGTATGGAAATGGTCAAACATTAACAAGTATCGCGCTGAATTCAGATTTGTCAATAATAATATAGTATCAATATGTTACTAGTCATTCCCGAGTTACGTAAAACTCGATGAAGTAAGAAGTCCTGGAACATATCTCTTACGCATGTCGGGGCTTCTGTATTTTTGGATTAACCAGGAAATCATTTATCCAGGATTTGTGTTTTACCATCTATCCCAGACAATCGATAGTTTACTGTACTTAATGATGCAATATGAGATATACTTAATGATGCCAATTTATAACTACTTAAGTACTTGGCTATGTACTGAAATGATGCAGTTGCACTAACTTGTACATTAATTGAACTCTACATAACCTGAGGCTTTAGCCCTAAACTATACCATAATCTAAATTACTCCACACCATCAGGCATCTCTCATATTGTGGATTTATACTTCACAACTGGGTTGTCATCATTGCAACACCAGGTACCTGCCCACCCACTGAGGAGCCAATAAGCTCTGAAACGGTGCTGTATGGGTGATGGTATCCACTGAGAATGAGTAACAATAGTCTTCTCCTGCAGTGAAGCACTACTTTTTCAAGGTAGTGCAATATCATGAGAACTCATTGTGAAGGTAATTACAATATGAGATATACTTAATGATGCCAATTTATAACTACTTAAGTTAAGTAGTTGGCTATGTACTGAAATGATGCAATTGCACTAACTTGTATATTCGCTATTTCTTTTTGTTTCAAAGGTAGTATTTATGCATTTTCCTGTATTGATGTTCCTTGTTAGAGACTTTCTAATTTGGAATGCTCTTTATGATCTTATTGTTTAAAATCTCTTTACCCTATTCCATCAAATATTGCCTTTCTCCCAAATCAACTTGCTTCTTTTTTTTTTTTTTTTTGAAAAATTCACTTTCTCCAATCCAACTTTTCTTGCTGATTTCAATGTTTACAACTTCAGCTGACTTCAATTTTCTAGAATCTCTGCCAGATGCAGCTGGCAGAAATTCTGAGGCTTTTGCATTTATTACCAACATTACACAACTTGTTAATTTTCTTACTAGAATACTAGACAGTACAAACCACACACACCCAACACTTGCTATTTTCCTCTCCAAGAATTCTTTATAGTGGTGCAATCAATACCTCAGATCACTACTTGGTAATGGACTTTTGGTAATGGAGAGGTATAAAGAGGGGGAGCTCCAAAGGAGCTCTCCCTCTTTATACCTCTCCCATGACAAATGCTAACCTCATATGTGGCAAATGAAGTTTAACAATGACAAATGCAGAGTACTGCATAAGGGTAGAAGTAACCCCAGAGGAATGTACCAACTGTGTGGTACTACACTTAGGGTGGTAGAAAATGAACAAGACCTGGGAGTAATTGTGCAGTCAGATATGAAGTTTTCTGAGCAATGCAGACAGGCTGCCAGCAGGTCATGGGGTTTTGTCAATGATATACAGGAATTTTGCTAGCAGGGAAAAGGAAGTGATTGTCCCTCTGTATAAGGCAATGGTCAGGGTCAGGCCTTGAGTACTGCGTACAGGTCTGGAGGCCTAATTTTAGGAAGGATGTAGATTTGCTTGCACGTGTACAGAGAAGAGCAACAAGATTGGTGAGGGGAATGAGGGATTCTCTTACCAAGAGAGGCTTAAGTTCTGCAAATTTCATCGGCTGGAGACTAGGCACCTGCGAGGTGATCTGATTGAGGTGTATAAGGCCTTGAATGGGTTGAGCACGCTAAATTCTGATGGGATTCTTCCACTTGTTCAGATTGCGAACCTGAGGGAGCATAAATTCAAATTGAGGAAAGACGGCTATAGAATAGATGTGCAGAAATTTGCCTTTAGCCAGTGGGTGGTTAATTGCTGGAACAAACTTCCATCTGTCATTGTGGAAGTTGATAGGTTAAATAAATTTAAGGAGGAACTAGACAAACATTTAGAGGGAATGAGTGTGTGAATTTTTTTTTTTTTTTGGCTGATTCTACATAAGCTCATATGCTTGCTTGCTTGCATCACATGCCACGATTACTATTACTATATCATTTGGCATTACAAGAATATGAATGGAATGGTCTGTGTAATGCTCTGGCTCAAATCATATCAGTGAAATTATTCTTGTAGGGATAAAATCCTTTATTCCTCATTCTACCTTTAAAATCTCTCCCTTTATCTAAACCTTGGTTTTCAAAGAAATGTGTTAAGGCTGTTTAAGATAAGAAAAAATATGAGCTACACTTTCTGCCTATAATTGCAGCTTGTGGCAGTTATGGTAAGGTTATTAATCAATCCAAATCAGATTTTAAGCAGGCTAAGATAGGGAACTTGCTTCTTGTCCAAATGGTATTCAAGTCTTCTGGTCTTCTAAAGATAAAGCTGACTTATAATCCTACTTTTCCTCTAACTCTTGCATCAGTGATGTTGGTAACCTACCCCCTGCCACACCACATGTTTTATTCAGTGTCTGTCATGGTCTTCTGACCAAAGAACATTAGAAGAATTCTGAACAATCTGGAAGCCAAGAAATCTCCAGATCACAAGGGCATTTCTCCAACAAGAAATCTCCGGCTCATGATGGCATTTCTCAAAGTCTGTCACCTTTTTATACTCTGTTATTCCAGTGGAGGTTTTCCTTCTGTCACTTCCAGTTTCATCTGGATGTTATCCAGTTATCCCATTGCACTTACCTTGACTCTTCATGTTAATAGAGAAATCTATCAGTGGTACCCACTATAAATTTCATCATTGTTGATCCACTTGTGATATCCTGGCATGTCTTTCCTCTTTGGACAAATTTGATGGAAAATTTGTGAAACTCAAGTTCTTGGCATTTCTAAGACTTTTATCATGTTTAGCAAGGAGGTGCTCCAGACAAGCTTACATTGTAGATTTGCATTCTCTGTGTTTTGTAGTTGGCTAGCTGTTTCTAACATCTTAGCTAATATTGGCAGGGGCAGGATGTCCCGAGGGTGCAAGGGGTGCCAATGTTCAAGGGGCACCTGAAAATCTGAAACTTTCATACATATATAAAGAAAATTTTAAAGGGGAGCTCCAGATTTCAATTGGCACCCGGGTGCCAGATACCCTAGGATCGCCCCTGAATATTGGTGTCCCCCAGGGTTCATTTCTTTCTCCCATTCTTTTCCTTTTGTATTAATGACCTTCTACTACTGACTGGGAATTCCATTCATAGTTTTTCTGATGATACCACACTTGCATAGCCTTAGCAGCTTCAGTTCTTCTAAAACTCAGTCCTATGTTATTTCTCACAAAAAAAAGAGTACTGCTCCTATGCTTATCTTTAGTGACACTCAGATGTCTAGAGAAGAACACATACTTTTTTTTTTTTTGAGATTACCCTAATCTCAAACTTATAATCTCCTCAGCATTACTTTTCTTCTAAATGGCTAGTGACTCTGTATAAGTCTAAAATCTGCCCTATCATGTAATATTGTTCCCACATTTGGTTGGTGCTCCTAAACTCTATCCAAATGAGGAGAGTCAAGTTAATTAATGACCTGTCTTTTAAAAACTTTCAAGACTTTCAAACCTCTTGATTTGAAAGTGGTGAGAGTTTGAGAGTAGCTGTGTGCCTGTTCTATAGATATTTGTATGGGTCTTGTGGTTCTGAATTGGCATCTGTTATTATTCCACTCTTCCAAACAAGTATAAACATGTGCCTCAACTAGTCTATTTGCTTCCAGCTCCAGCCTCACAGAACCAATGTTTCTCATTTTCCCCTTCTATTCTTTGGAATAATGTTTCTTCACATGTATCTAATTTTTTTTTCAGTGCTCAACCCATACATGGTGTTAAAGTATCATAGGTTTTAATACCTTTCATATTTGGGATTATCATAAAAAAATAAATAAATAAAGTTAATTTTCCCTTTTTAACATCTCTTCAAAGCAATGTTCTTGATAACAAAGTCTAAAACCATTGTTGTAAACAAAACTTTGACTCAGCATTTCTAAAGAACACAAGGTCTGCAATGATGCCTTTTTTATGGTCGTAATTGGTGGTAGTGTCTATCAGAAAATTCATAGTAAAATCCCAGGTTCACATTGTTTGAGTGCATGTTGTAATGGTAAATAATATCGCCATGGCAGCAACTGAATATAAAATGTAATATTTTCCTGAAATTTAATTTATCTCTTAGTCCCTTTTTTTTTCCTTTTTTTTTTTATGAGAATCCCAAGCACAAGAGGTATTATAACCATAGTGCTTAGTACCATGCATGGGTTGACGGTTGAGAAGATGAAAGAATATACTTGTTGTCATCAGACTTAAATTTCTGTAGATTGTAATTTTCACAAAATAACATGTAAAGGGAGGTTGTTCCAGGAAACAGAAGCTGAAGGAATAAATGAGAAAGATGAAAAGTTGGTTCTGTGAGTTTGAAGTTGGACAATAAAAGGATGCTGAATGGTTGCAGCACATATTCATACTGGTTTGGAAGATAGATTGGGACTTATAGAAGCCAGTTCAGAAAAACAGTGCCCATGGAAGTATCCATAGAAAAGGCATGCAGCAGAAACAAACTGTGTATGTGACATAAAGACGTTGTAGAGATGTCATTAATTAACCTTTATGCCTTCTTTTTGAATGGAATCTAGAAGCCAGAGAGAGGATTCGGGGTCACCATCCACCATCCAAAGAAAACTCAGTTTTTTAGATGGAGAGAAAGCAATATTTGTGATGTGCTTGTGCCAAGAATTGGCTTATGTGAATTGGAATATCATCAGTTTGGCTGAAACAAGAAGAAGAAATGAATCTCTTATAAGTTTATCAAGTGGAAATCTGCTGTACACCAATGGAAACAGTGAAAGGAGAGAAAGTGGAGTTGGCTTTCTGGTCCATAAAGATATAAAAAACAACATTTTGGAATTCAAAAGTACATCACCAAGGGTGTCAAGAGTACTACTCAGGATCTCCAAGAGGTTCAAGCTAAAGGTTATAATGATTTATGCACCAACATCAAGCCATAATGATGAAGAGGTTGAAGAAATGTACACTGAAATTGAGAATCTTCTTGATGAGCAGAAAACCCACTACACTATCATTATGGGGGACTTCAATGCTAAGGTAGGAAAGAGACAAAACAGCACAGAAAGGGGAACTATAGAAAATTTTGGAATTGGTGAAAGAAATGAAAGACTTGTGGAATTTGCAGAATCTCGAGGAATGTCAGTAATGAACACTTTTTTCAAGAAAAAAAAAGTTAACAGAAAGTGCATGTGGAAGAGCTCAAATGGATTAACAACTAATGAAATCAACTTTATCCTCACTAACAGAAGATATATTGCGAATGATGTTACCATCCTGAACAAGGTAAATGTTGGAAGTGATCACAGAATGGTAAGACGCAAACTTGATATAAATGTAAGAAAAGAAAGGAAAAAACTGACTCGAGTAAATAATATGAAGGTCTTTGACATAACATAAGAGGAGAAAAGGCAGTACGTACTGGAACTTAAGATCAAGTTTTAGCTTCTGCAGACTGTTCAGGACTAAGATATTGACGAGGAATACTACAACTTTCTGAAAGTGATAAAGCCAAAGAAACATATAGGTAAAAAGAAATCCAAAGAAGAAAAAATTAGTCAAGAAATGCTTGTCATGATGAACTGAAGACGACAAATGAAGAGCAAGATAAGGACAAAATTGAGTATACTTAGTTATGTAAAGTGATTATAAAAAGACTCAGAGAAGACATAAGAAGATTTAACACAAGAAAAGTGAACAAGTATTAAGGGAAAACAAAGGACTTAAATCAGCAGCTATGAGCAGTAATACAGAAAAACAAATGATACTGAAACTGAAGAATAGAGATGGTGTACTTATAAATAGTAGAGAAAGCATAATTCAAATAGCAGAAGACTGGTATAGAGAATTATACAAGGAGCAAGGAAATGATGCTAGCAGTGGGGAAGATGGAGCAAAAATTAGTAACATATGCGACATACCCAATATCCTTCCTGATGAAGTATAACATATGTTGAAGATTCAGAAAGCCCCGGGGGGAAGATGAAGTTACTGTAGAGTTGTTGAAATTGGGAGGAAGAGACATGACACAGAAACTGGCAAGACTCTTCACAAAATGCATTAGAAAAGGTGTGTCGCCTAAGCAGTGGAATAATGCAATCATATTTTGCTGCATAAGAAAGGAGATAAATCAGAAATTGGAAATTATAGACCAATTAGCTTGTTATCCCACATCTACAATTTGTTCACAAGGATCATTACTAACAGATTAGAAAGAATACTTGATGAGAATCAACCGAAAAAGAAAGCTGGCTTTCGAAAAGGATTTCAACTATGGACCACCTTCATGGAATATCACAGCTAATGGAAAAAGCAAATGAATATAAAACACCATTGTGCCTGTTATTTTTGGAGCATAAGGCCGTGTTTTGGGCACTGGAAAGACAAGGCATAGATATCCCATGTATTATGATTTTGAAGAAAATATATGAGAACGCTACCTCCTTTATTAGACTAGACAAAGACAGTAGCAAATTTAAAATTGAGAAAGGAGTTTGACAAGGAGACACTACCTCCGAAGTTGTTTACTGCTGCCCTTGAGGAAGCTTTCAGAAGATTAGACTGGTCACAGAAAGGAATCAATGTGAATGGAGAGTACCTAAACTATTTACGATTTTCATATGACATCGTGATCATAAGCCATGATCCCAAAGAATTAGAGAAAAATCTTAATCAGTTATGCAGAGTTAGTAAGGACTACCAATTTTAAACACACACACCAACCGTTTATGACTGGTTGAATAATGAAATAAAATAAAATAATAGAAAAGACTGTAAAATAATATTTACAAAAAACGTTTAATCATTTACAAAAAACTAAACTATAACAAAAGTTAAATAAGTTAAAATGCTTTAAAATATAAATATAAAAGCGATAAAAAGACGATAAAAACACTAGAGCTTTCGGAGGTGTCTTCCTCCTTCCTCACTAATAGTGAGACTTAAATGACACATCCTTAAATACCAGGTTCACGGCACACGTGGATGACCAGGCGCATACTCAGCATTCCTTTCACTTGTACCGGAACCGGAAGTGGACTGGACACGTGGAAAATTAAAACGTTTGTCTCTTGTCAAAACCACCGCCTCAAAAAGGGGGTGAAGCCTAACTCCCCTGTCTCTGTTTATACTATTGTTACCAGAGGATCCAATCCACAGACTTTCCAGCCACTTGCAGTCCCAGAATCTATGCGCCCGGTCAAGGATGACAGCGTTGTCGGGGGAGATCTGGTGTTGTTTTTCCCAATAGTGCTCGGCTTGACCGGGCGCATAGATTCTGGGACCGCAAGTGGCTGGAAAGTCTGTGGATTGGATCCTCTGGTAACAATAGTATAAACAGAGACAGGGGAGTTAGGCTTCACCCCCTTTTTGAGGCGGTGGTTTTGACAAGAGACAAACGTTTTAATTTTCCACGTGTCCAGTCCACTTCCGGTTCCGGTACAAGTGAAAGGAATGCTGAGTATGCGCCTGGTCATCCACGTGTGCCGTGAACCTGGTATTTAAGGATGTGTCATTTAAGTCTCACTATTAGTGAGGAAGGAGGAAGACACCTCCGAAAGCTCTAGTGTTTTTTATCGTCTTTTTATCGCTTTTATATTTATATTTTAAACATTTTAACTTATTTAACTTTTGTTATAGTTTAGTTTTTTGTAAATGATTAAATGTTTTTTGAAAATATTATTTTACAGTCTTTTCTATTATTTTATTTTATTTTATTTCATTATTCAATCAGTCATAAACGGTTGGTGTGTGTGTTTAAAATTGGTAGTATGAATAATCCCAACCTCAGAGGCCTTATTGCAGATATAGTTAGTAAGGATTTCAGACTAAAGATGAATATGGCTAAAACAAAAGTAATGATGAATAAGTGGCATACTTGTTCATCTTTGATGAACAAAAAGGGATATAATCATTGAAGGAGCAGTGATTGAAAATATGGATTCATATACTTGTCTGGGACAAGTCATTAGCTGTAATAATAATAAATGGCTGGAAGTCAAGAGAAGAATAAATTTTGGATGGATAGCATTAAAGGAAATATAGTCACATACTGAAGAGCAATATCCCAGTTTGTCTGAAACGTAAAATAATGAATCAATGTATACTCCCCACCATGACTTATGGAAGTGAAACTTGGGCACTCACCAAAAGAATGGAAGAGAAGCTGAAAACTACACAGCGACGAATGGAACGAATTATATTAGGGATCAGACTGTTAGATAAGAAGAGAACTAAAATGGTATTAGGCAGGACACATAGCTCAAAGACATGATGACAGATAGACTAACTGAATTGTACCCACGAGGAGCTAGAAGAAAACTTGAAGACAACAACAGAGATGGACAGATGAAATTTACGAGTTCGGGGGTAGTAAATGGATATCCATTGCACAAAACAGAAGGAACTCGAAAATTGCTGGAGAGGCCTTCATCCTGCAGTAGATTGAAAATGGCTGCTGATGATGATGATATGCCAACAAAGATTATAAGTAAGGGTAATCTCCAATATATGTGATCTTGTCTAGAAATCTGAGTGTCATCAAAGATAAGCATATGAGCAGAAGAATCCTTTTTGTGAGATACAAGAGAGGACTGAGTTTTAGTAGGATCAAAATCAACTAAGTTATCCTTTCCCTGCTAGATTCTGGAGATCTAGCAGGGCATTACCTGCAGATCAGAATTTAAGGAATTGGTAGCGGATATTTGAGAAGTGATTTATGCACCAACAATGAGCCATGATGATGAAGAGGTTGAAGAAATGTACACCGAAATTGAGAGTCTTCTAGATGAGCAGAAAACCCAGTATACTATTATTATGGGGGACTTCAATGCTAAGGTTGGAAAAAGACAAAACAGCGCAGAAAGGGGAACTATAGGAAATTTTGGAATTGGTGAAAGAAATGAAAGAGGTGAAAGACTTGTGGAATTTGCAGAATCTCAAGTACTATTAGTAATGAACACTTTTCCAAGAAAAGGGTGAACAGAAAGTGGACATGGAAGAGTCCAAATGGATTAACAACTAATGAAATCAACTTCATCCTCAATAACAGAAGATATATTGTGAATGATGTTACCATCCTGAATAACGTAAATATTTGAAGTGATCACAGAATGGTAAGATGTACACTTGATATAGATGTAGGAAAGGAAAGTAAAAAACTGACTCGAGTAAATAATACAAAGATCTTTGAGAAAAAGCAGTATGTACTGGAACTTAAGAACAAGTTTGAGCTTCTGCAGACTGCTCAGGACCTAGATATTGACGAGGAATATTACAACTTTCTGGAAGCGATAAAGCCCAAGAAACCTGTAGGGAAAAAGAAATCCAGAGAAGAAAAAATTAGTCAAGAAACACTTGTCATGATGAATTGAAGATGGAGCAAGGATAACACTGACAGGGAGAAAATTGAGTATACTGAGTTATGCAAAGCCATTAGAAAGAGACTCACAGAGGGCATAAGAAGATTTAACATAAGAAAAGTAGAACAAGCATTAAGGGAAAACAAAGGATTTAAATCAGCAGCCATGAGCAGTAATACAGAAAGACAAATGATACTGAAACTGAAGAATAGCGATGGTGTACATATAAACAGCAGAGAAGGCATAATTCAAATAGCAGAAGACTACTATAGAGAATTATACAAGGAGCGAGGGAATGATACCAGCAGTGGGGAAGATGGATGGCAAAGTAGCAACACATACGACATACCCGATATTCTTCCTGATGAGGTAGAACATGCATTGAAGAAAATGAAGAATCAGAAAGCCCCCGGGGGAAGATGAAGTTACTGTAGAGTTGTTAAAATTGGGAGCAAGAGACATAACACAAAAACTGGCAAGGCTCTTCACAAAGTGCTTTCGAAAAGGTGTGATGCCTAACCAGTGGAATAATGCAATCATAGTTTTGCTGCATAAGAAAGGAGATAAATCAGAAATTGTAAATTATAGACCAAGTGTTATCCCCCATCTACAAGTTGTTCACAAGGGTCATTACTAACAGATTAGAAAGAATACTTGATGAGAATCAACCGAAAGAGCAAGCTGGCTTTAGGACAGGATTCTCAACTATTACCTTCACGTAATATCCGGCTAATGGAAAAAGCAAATGAATATAAAACACCATTATGCCTGGCATTTGTGGATTATGAAAAGGCATTTGACTCCATACAGCATAAGGCAATGTTTAGGGCACTGGAAAGACAAGGCATAGATACCCCATATATTATGATTTTGAAGAAAATATATGAGAGTGCTACCTCCTTTATTAGACTAGACAAAGACAGTAGGAAATTTAAAATCGAGAAAGGAGTTTGACAAGGGGAGACAATATCTCCGAAGCTGTTTACTGCTGCCCTTGAGGAAGCTTTCAGACGATTAGACTGGTCACAGAAAGGAGTCAATGTGAATGGAGAGTACCTAAACCATTTACGATTTGCAGATGACATTGTGGTCATAAGTCACGATTCCAAAGAATTAGAGGAAAATCTTAATCAGTTATGCACAGTTAGTAAGGATTTTGGACTAAAGATGAATAGGGCTAAAACAAAAGTAATGATGAACACATATGCCACAGAAAGGGAAATAATGATTGAAGGAGCAGTAATTGAAAAGGTGGAGTCATATACTTATCTGGGACAAGTTTTTAGCTGTAATAATGATAAATGGCTGGAAGCCATTTATCATTATTACAGCTAAAAATGATAAATGCTATCCATCCAAAAAATAATAATGCTATCCATCCATAAAAATAATAATGATAAATGAGAGAAGAATAAATTTTGGATGGATAGCATTCAGGAAATATAGTCACATACTGAGAGCAATATCCCAGTTTGTCTGAAACGTAAAATAATGAACCAATGTATACTCCGCTCCATGACTTATGGAAGTGAAACTTGGGCACTCACCAAAAGAATGGAAGAGAAGCTGAGAACTACACAGCGAAGAATGGAACGAATTATATTGGGAATCAGACTGTTAGATAAGAAGAGAAACACATGGATTAGGCATGTGTTTCTCTTCAAGTAAAGGACATTCTTATCAAAACTAAAGAACTAAAATGGTCTTGGGCAGGACACATAGCTCGAAGACATGATGACAGATGGACTAAGAAAATAGCAGAATGGTATCCAAGAGGACCTAGAAGAAAACCTGGAAGGCAAAGGTGGAGAGAGATGGATAGATGAAATTCATGAGTTCAGATAGTAAATGGATGGCCAGTGCTCAAAACAGAAGGAACTGGAAAGTTGCTGGAGAGACCTTCATTCTGCAGTGGATTGAAAATGGCTAATGATGATGATGATGATTTGAGAAGTTGATGCTGTTTGTGCAGGGCAAGATTTCTCAACAAATTTAGGTGAAATGCAGTGTGCTGTCATCAGCAAAACTATGGAGATTTCTTGTCAGTGGAACACTTACAAGAAGGTCATTAATATACAAGAGCAAAAGAGTGGGAGAAAGAACTGAATCTTTGGGAACATCAGCAGAAGTTAGAGAACAGGGAACTTTCTACCATCACCTGCAGTGTATGGTCAGAGAGAAAATGGATAGCCAATTACAAAAAACAGTTCGCAACCCATAAGACAGAAGCTATTTAGAAGAATTTGAAATGTCAAGAGCCTTGAGTTTCACCAAAATTTTCTACTGAATTTTTTCATAGCTGGGTAACACAAGCCAGTATATCATCAGTGAATCGACAGTGACAGAATTCATGCTGGCAAATTGAATCCATTGATCAAATGGAAGGTTTCTGACTGCTTTACAATTGTTGTGAGCTTTGGTATAGGCAAAAAATGAACCTGGAGATTTCGATGCAAGCCTATTGTATTGCAATATACAATATTCTTATCTTGAACAGCCTTAGCACATTTATTGGAAAACTAGGATTTGGATCTGGCTTAAAAAAAAAAAAAAAAAAAAAAACTGTTTTCACCTCCCCCAATTTACATAACGTGAATTGTAGGAAATTTTTTATCCAGAAAGTTACTAATCATGTGATGAAAAAAGAGGGAGAAGAAAAGTGAATCTTGGAGAACATTGGCATTAGCACAGAAGTTAGAAGACAGTGAACCATCTACCATTACCCATAGTGAGATTCAGAGAGAAACTGAATAACCAGTTACAAAAAACAAATGGCAAACCATAAGATGATGGATTATGTTTGTGCAACTCTGGGGTTGAATCCCATCAGAGATTGGAGAAATTCTTAAATGCCTCTTCAGCCATATTTTGTTAATCTCACACAGAAGGAGTAGAGTTTTCTCCCATATCTGGGTTTTTCATTCTGCACAACACAAAAAATTTTTCTTTGAACACACACTTGCATTCACATAATGCACAGTGCAATATGGCCTTAGAAGCTAATGTGCTATATTAATAATAATAGCAGCATCTGGGGAAATTCAAAGACATGCTCAATTAGTATATACTGGAAATGTGAAAGAGAGTGTTAGCATTAGTAGAAGCATATGATGCAAGAAAGCATCAGCCAAAAAAACAAAAAAAACCACTTCCCATTTCACCCATCCATTCGTTTGTTGTTTTCATTGGTACACAAATCTCTTTCATTGGTTTTTGACGTTCATTATTCCTTGCATTGCATGGCCAATGGTAATCTCTTAGAACTTTATAGTATTGCACAACTCTAATAATGATCTTTATATCTTTATTTGTTTTTATCTATATAACACGCATTGAAGAATGCACATTAGAATATTCGGTATCTAAAATTGTCTCTGATCCATTTTGAAGTATTTTTCTGTGGAAGAATAATTTTATGGACAAGTACTCATGGTTTTTTTTCTTTTTTTTCTCTCATGATCACCCTGCCACAAATATATAGCATATCATTTGATTACCATAGTTGAAAAGAATGTGATGAGAAGAGAGTATAATGATAGATTATCTACTTATAGGAAAATACAAATTAAGGTTTTTGTTCTCTCCTACATCTGAGTATAATATGCAGTATTTCAGACAACATAAATATATCAAGTACATAATTCTTTGCTGGGTTGTTAACTGTTATAATGCCATTTTGTTAGAATCTGAACAGTTATGTAACCTTTGTAATTTGCAGGAACAATCAATTACTGATTAGGAACACATCTAAGGAACATTTTGGAAATCTTGTTCTTATAGATTCATAGCATAGATCAGTTGATTCCAGCATATGAGGTGTACCTCATTTGTGAGGATTGAGTATGGAAGAGGTGAGGTGTGACTGTTCCATTGTTCAGATGAATTATTAAGTTTTATAATTGCATAATTTTTTTTAATGATTTTCTTGTAAAATTAATTAATGGGATTCTGGGTGGAGGCAGGTTATTTTCCCTTTGTGAAATTCTTAGCTGATTTCATAAAACGTTTTTTTGCTACTATAAAAGACCTGAACAAAAAATTTCTCTCTTGCCAATCTGTTCTGCTCTGAAAAATCTTACAAATAGATTAGTATTCATGTTTTAGACATTTATTATAACTTGAACCTACATATGTAAAATGTAATTGTATTAAAAATGCACTCTTATCCAATGAATAATCAGAAGTTTCAATCAGTTAAAAGCCTTAAAATCTTTTCAGTAGTACAAAGTAAGTGGAGTTACAAAAGAGAAAGCTTAGTTGGTTTTCTTTTTTTGCCAAAGAGGAAATATTTGATATGCTTATAGGTAAGATGTCAGGGACCTCAGTAAAGATATGTGATCTGTCTAGAAATATTAATGTAAATGATGATCAGTATGAAGGAACTCATTTTTGTGAAAAATAACACAGGACTGCATTTTAGAAAGATTTAAATAAGTTTCCTTTTCTCTCCTCTCCTCTCCTCTCTGGAGATTTACTCAGGCAATCAGTATTTAAGAAACTGGTAGTAGATGTTTGAAAATTTGTAGCTGTTTCAGTAGAGCAGGATTTATTGATCTTGGAAGTGGAATTTAGTTGAGTATGGAAGAGGTGAGGCATGACTTCTATTGTTCAGATGCATTTTATATAATTACATAAAAATGATTTAAACTGATTCCCTTGTAAAATTACTATTTCCACATTATGTGGTGAGGATTAGTGTGTGATTCTGAATTATGTATTATAGATATTATCCAGTATGCTGTACTGCATGTATCAGCCAAACTGTGGATAAGATAGGATAGGATAAGATAAGATAAGATAAGATAAGATATCCAGTCAGTGGTAGAAGGTTATTAATATTGAGTAATTGATAGACAAAACTTTAAAGTACATCCGCATTATTTGAGAAGTTAGAAGATAAAGCCATCTACCATCACGTGTAGGGTGTGATGAGAGAGGACACTGGATGTCCAAAATCAAAATAATCCAACAAAATATCAGTATATCTCATTCTACTCTCCTGGATCTTTCTCATTTTTGAACCTGCCAGATACAATAAACTCCATAGTTATAGAGAAGTGTAATTGAGTCAGTGATCTCAGAATTATTGTTTGAGCATTGGCTGTTTTGACGTGAATGTGCAATAAGTTGTTAACAAGGCCTTTAAGACCATTGGTCTATCAAGAGAAACATGTTCAGGTTTAAAGACCAAATTTAACCAATAAATATGATGTCATTCTCTATAAAACTGGAAGTAAATGGGAAGGAAACTCAACATGGGGAACAAAATTTTTAAATCAACTAGATAAATTATTTATATCAACATGTCAGGGAAAGTACTAGAGAAAAGAATATCCTAGACCTCATCATCACACATGAATCAGATGACATAACGGGGCTGACAGTAGAGGAACCAGTAGCAGGAAGTGATCACGGAGTTCTACGGTGGATGATGACGAGAGAGGTAGCAGAAGTAAAAGGCAAAGGAATGGGTTTTAATTTCAGAAAAGGAAATTACGATGCCTTAAGGTACTACATGGCCTCTATTAACTGGGTAGATATCGCGCAGAGAATGAATACAATTGAACTGTGGTACGCTTTTAAAACATTAATCACAGATGCCTTGAATGCGTATATACCATTAAAAAAATACTCCACGAGGAGGGTTCCAAGTTGGATGAATAGTGAAGTTGCCACATTACTTGAGCAGAAAAAGATGGCAGGGAAAGGTTACAGAGCAATAAAAAGTACTGAAGCCTATAACAGCTACAAGGTGATGTGTAATAGAGCCACAGAAAAGGTTCGACAGGCAAAGGCAGTTTATGAGAAATCACTAGCAAACAGAGCAAAGAGGGGGGATAAAGAATTCTTCACATATATAAATGCCAAGAAGAGCAGGACAAACCAGATCGGACCTTTACGTAAGAGAAAGGGGATAGTTTTAAATACACCAGCTGCTGTTGCAGATGAACTCAACAGTTATTTTGCATCGATATTTACAAATGAAAAGCCTTTTGTGGCAATAGGAAATTGTGGGAGCGAAGTTAAAAAATATTAATGATATTGAAATTTCGCAAGATTATTTAATGAAAAAACTTTCGAGCCTACAGACCAGTAAGGCTCCTGGAGTTGATGGAATATACCCTATAATCTTAAGAGAGGTGGCAAGCGAGTGCATTGAACCACTGAGGCTAATTATGCAAGCATCACTAGACTGGGGAGATTCCCTTGGATTGGAAAAGTGCAAATGTATCTCCCATACATAAGGGTGTCTCTAAAAGTGAAGTTGGAAATTATCGACCTGTCAGTCTGACTTCAGTAGTAGGGAAAATCATGGAGGCAATGATCAAGGGTGGAATTCAGGATCATTTGGATCGAATTGAAATTCTCAAGGATACTCAGCATGGTTTTGTAAAGGGAAAATCATGTTTAACAAATCTGGTTCGCTATTTCGAAAGGGTCACTCACGAGCTGGATTTAGGGAATAATTTGGACATTGTTTATTTAGATTTCAGCAAAGCTTTTGACTCAGTAACACATGAGCGGTTGCTTTATAAGCTGGAACAGGTTGGAATCACTGGGAAAATCCTTAGATGGATAGAAGGATGGCTTTAGGGCAGGAGGCAGAGGGTTGTGATAAATGGCTATTCCTCAGATTGGGTTGAGTAGTTAATGATCATTGTCAAGCTGAGCTTCTTCAGAGAGACCTAGATAGACTTCAGGAATGGTCAGAAAAATGGCAGCTGTGCTTTAATCCAACAAAGTGTAAGGTATTACACCTGGGAAACAGTAATCCCAAAAAAACTTATTCACTTGGTGGAGTTCAACTAAACCCAGTACTGGAGGAAAGGGACTTGGGTGTTATGATATGGTCAGACATAAAATTCTCTGAGCATTGTAAACAGGTTGCAAGGAAGGCCCATGGTGTCCTATTGATGATCTATCGAACTTTTGCAAGTAGAGATAGGGACGTGATAATCCCATTATATAAGGCTTATGTTAGACCACACTTGGAATACTGTGTTCAAGTATGGAGACCGCACCTAAAGAAAGACATCGAGCTTCTTGAAAGGGTGCAAAGACGGGTAACTCGCCTGGTGAGATCGGCAAAAGGGCGTCCTTATGAAGAAAGACTGAATATGTCGGTTGCAGAGTTTGGAAACTAGACACCTTAGAGGAGATTTGATTGAGGTGTTTAAGGCTCTGAGATGTTTAGATTGGACTGCAGGAAGTTTTATTTTAGCCAGCGAGTTATAAATGACTGGAGTAAGTTGCCTTCATGGGTGGTAGAGGCTGACAGTTTGGGGAAATTCAAAGGTCATCTGGATAGTACTTTCGTATAAGGGAAACATAGGATGATAGGTTTAATTTCTTTTTTGTTTTTATTAATTATTATTATTTAGTTATTTATTTTATTTTATTTATTTTTTGTTTTTATCATTGTTTTGTTCGGATTTTTTTTTTTGGCTGGTGCAGCATAAGCCATAGGCTTTCTTGCACCATGCGGCCGTTACTAATACTAAAAACTACTGTATTACTGTATTTTCAAACCTTGAGTTTGGCTCCATCTGTCTGGCAAACATATTCTTTCAAAATTCAAGCAATATGAAAGAACTTTGTTTGCTATTTTACCTGCAGAATTCACTTTTCTATCACACAATTTACTGCCCATCATTCTGCAATAAAAGAACAGGAGCATATGGTGCCCCTGAATTTCCTCCATATAGTAAATGTAGTGTGTGTGTGTGTGTGTGTTCTAGTCAACATTCAGAATGTTAACTAGATTTCATGTATCCTCTTCAAATCTGCTATCATGATTCATAGTCTCCTTAATTGATTCTTCAGGGTGGCCAACTCATCCAACATAGGATTTTTCAGCATTCCTCAATAATGCAAGCCACCCATTGTTTCTTTAATTTAAATTATTATTTATTTTTCCTAATTTAAATTTTTCCTTTCCCAGTAAATTTATTATTTTTAAATTGGCATTTAAAAATGTGAAACAGTGTAGATCTGTGTTCCGCAACCATTTTGTATTTGTGACACACCTTAAGTTATCCATGACATAACATGGCACATCAAAATGTTAATCCCAAAAAAGGCAATGTCAATATAAATATGCTATGTCACAATAGAATCAATTATTATTGTTCAGACAGAAATTGGCTCATGCATATAGGTGCCTCCGTAGCCAGGTTGGGCAGAGTGGGCACAGGTTGCACAGGTGCCCAGGTTGGGCACACGCTTCTTGATTAGACCGGGGTTCGAGCCCATGACCACCAAATACGGAGGATGCGGAAAGGTCAGGGAATGACCACCGCGTATCCCCGGAGCAATATGGCCTTAGTTGCTAATGCTTCTAAAAACAAAATAACAACAACTCATGCATATATTAACATTTTATGAACCCTAAATCACTATACAAAAGCAAAGCAGAGCCAAAAAAAAAAAAAAAAAAATTCTATTAGTATTAAACCAAATAACTATGCATACCTTTAATGTGATACTTGTACCTGCTTTACTGAAAACAGATGGCTGATGCATGCGGAATCATTGACAATGCAATGAGCGACAAAGAGTCTCTATCTCTTTGATGTTTAAATTTCAGTCAAGGTCAAAAAGTCACACACACACACACACGCGCGCGTGGTTTACCTATATGACAGAAGTGGAAGACTAGCTTACCTACAAAAAAAAAAAATAATAATAATTTTTTTTTTTTTTTTGGTAAATATATTCATTTTTAATTTTACTGGCAAGTCTTTTACGCTGTATTCTACAATATTGTATTTACCATAATCAGTATGTACTTAATGTAATCCAAATGTTATACGTCCGCTTGTCTTTCTCAAAAGATAATAAAAGCATCAAAGAGATAAGAATTTTGAACCTTGTCATTAATGATCTGTTCATTTCTTGTCAAGTGCAATGTAGATAATTTTTTAGATTTGTTTTTTAGTGAAAGAAAACTGATATTGTTGCTTTGGAGGAGGGGCGCCTCCGTAGCCAGGTGGGAAGGAGTAGCAGTGCATAGCACACGCTTCTTGATTAGACCGGGGTTCGAGCCCGTCACTACCAAATACGGAGGATGCGGAAAGGTCAGGGAATGACCACCGCATATCCCTGGAGCAATATGGCCTTAGTTGCTAATGCTCCTAAAAAAAAAAAAAAAAAAAAAAAACCAAAATAACAAATTTGGAGGAGAACTTTGCAATGCTACTGACACATGTTCACTTGTTGGAAAGTTTTGGAAGCCTTTCTGCATTTGTTTGGAACCAAAATAATTTATTTAGAAATTGAAATATTTAACATTTCGCTTTATGCAATTTGTTTCATGTATTGCGTAAATGGAGGGAAGAGGGGTGGTATGCTGGACATTAGTTTGCTCTAGTTAGCTTTAATCTACTGACTGTACTATTAAAGTCATTAAAAAGTAGATGACTTCCATAATGCAATATGGAAATCATATTATTATAGAGCACATACTGATTGTTTATCAGAAATGTAAAATATTTCAGTTTAATGATTCTTCAAAAAGGTATCCATATGTTTATGAATACTTTTGGCATCTCTAAGAATTTTCATAATTTTTTGCATTCTTATTGATTGACATACTTTAAAAATATATATATATATTTTTTTATAATCTGTTTAAGACAAGGTAATATAAGTGAATTCATTAATCATTTTAATAGTTATTGTGTATGTCTGTATGCATATACAAAATGGATTTTCCATCTGCTGATAATACAACTTATATTTTACTTACAGGTGTTTGTTGCCAATCCTAATAAGCCAAAACCTATTCTTGACATCTTATTAAGGAATAAAGAGAAGCTTGTAGATTTTCTCACTAAATTTCACACAGACCGGTCAGATGATGAACAGTTCAATGATGAGAAAGCATATTTAATCAAGCAGATCAAAGAACTGAAACCCTATGAAGAACATTAGCATTATATCATACCATATATATACATATATATGTATATATATATATATATATATATTATAGATATTATGCAGCATACTGTACTGCATGTTTCATTCCAACATTTCCCACTGGGTCTGTTCCATCAGATGTGCAGCCAATGGATCCTGCAGTTTCAAAATGGACCACTTGTTTGGAATGGGTCACCATCAGTGCTGACATCAGAAGCATGTGTGGTTGAAATGACTGTTAGGATCGTGCCTAACTAGCTATTCCTTTAAGTGCATGTTCATGTATGTTGTAGGGCATTTTCAACATTTTAATTTGTTGGATTTTATCTGCTCTAATGTAAGCCCAGTGCTACTTTGTGGTTAACTGCAGTCATTGTCTGGTATGGGGCATATGTTTAATATACCACCCTGTTTATAGATGATGTCCCTGTAATGTAAAATATACAAAATTTATCTGCCATCAGACTGATTAACCTGTACAGTGTGGTGCTGAAATAATATAGAAAAAAATCAGCTGTATCTCTGAACTTGGGAGGGGGGGAGATTAAAGCCTATTAGCGAAAATAAAATGACAGCTTTATTGCTTCTCTTGTTACAGTGATGCTTTTAAGGTTCCAGGATTGAAAGAAGAAAAATTTAGTGCCATTGGCAAGCCAAGATCACAAAGAAGTGTTTCATCTTGAAAGGAGAAAACATGTTTGCCATGTATGCATTAAAATACATCTTATACTGTTGCAGTTTGCATACCAATATGATAGGAAAAAAATTGCAGTATATTTTTACTATATCTAGTAGGAATGAACTGTGAATACTAACTTTAAGGTCATAATGTTTTAGTTTATATTTATGAAATGCTTTATATGCTTACAAATTTAGAAATTCTGTTACTGTGAATGTAAAACAAAGGAAAAGGCAAGTTATGTAAAAAGTATAATTCTTAACGTGTGGCTAAGGAACCAGAAAAAAAAATATATATTTTAATAGTTATCTGATTATAATTTGAGTTGTCTAATTAACATAAGAATTTTTTTCTCATGAAAAGCCAGGGAGATTCAATGAAATTTTTAGTGTCACCTATTGGCTAAGTGAAAGTAATTTCTCCTTTAATGTTGGGAAAACTTTTCTTATGACCCCTCATTGTAGATATACAAATAATCCACACTACATATGACAAATCAAAAGCAAACAAAATCTATAAAGTATGTACCACTGCTAGATTAAACTCCTAATATATTTTTTCCTGACAGTAATCCTTTTAAACTTAATAGTGGATTTAGCATTCTGAATTTGGTATGAAACTCTTATTACAGATCTTGTAAAAGTGTGATTTTCATTTGGTGGCAGAGTGAAATTCAGGGCATCTGGCAAGACCTTACAAATCCTGTCATATTTTTTCTATTATATATCCATATTCACAAGAGATAAATTTGACCCACTTTGAATGAACCTCTCATACCTGTAATACTATATTAACATCATCCTGCAACAGCAATTTGCATTTTCTTCTTTTTTAATATTATATCACCTCTAACTACACTGATTCATAACACGCCACCACTAGGAAGAAGGGCTACAGTATCCTGGTACATCTCTGGATTTTCTCTTGCTGAATTGTTTTTTGTGGCTCTAAGTTAATCCACAAATTCAAGTCAGTGATTTTTGTACAGAAAATAACAAACCAGGACTTAACATGTGCATCATGCATTTTATGAAATTTGCACAGTTCCATTAATTGCAATACATATAATTTTTCCCCCTCTCCTCCTTCAGTTATACTGCTGCTTGAAAACTGTTTTCAATATTCAAAATCTATACCAATTTTAATGGATGGATAATTATATGCTAAATATGTAAACTATTCATTTGAGGATACTCAAAACATTTATGGTTCCTGTGACAGAAGGCAGCTTGTGAAGGGATGACAGTTTTTCAGAGGTGCTGTGATGTTGAGTAAGTGAATAAGGCATGTTTTCAAAATTTTACCCAGTTTTTATGATTTTGTCTTGATACTTTAGTTATATTTGTGGTAAAGAACTATTTCAGTTTAACTTCTTAACCTTATCCGAACTGGTTAATTTCATTTATATTTAAAAAAAAAAAAAAAAAAGAAGAGTAGTGGAGAAAAGGGAAACATTCCCAAACTCTAAAATTAGTTTTAATTTTATTACGCTTATTATGTGAATTTTTGAAAAACGCTCATGAATCATTTTAGATATCCCTTCATATATGTTTTCCTATACAGGAACTATTTTAATATAGAATAAATGCATTTTTAATTTTATGACCCATCTAATATTTAAAGTATTGTATATATTTCAGCAACATTTTAAACACGATTCACTTTCGGTGTTAAAGTCAACTCATTTGTAATGGAAATAGAAACTTATCAACACAAATTTTACACTGTAAAGAGCAGAGAGTATAAACTACAGTACTTGATAGTGCTGAAATAAAGTAACAGAGAAAGCTAACTGATAAAATTTACTGGTAAGGGTCTAACTGGTAACAGTTTCTTTGTGTTTTTAGCATTGTCTAGTACAGTAGTTTATATATATATATATATATATATATATATATATATATTTTTTTTTTTTTTTTTTTTAATTAATTTATTATTATTTTTTTTCTTCTTTCCCTTTTTACAGCATAAAGTTGTTTTTTTTTTTTTTTTTGTTATTCTGCTTTTATATTTACTCCCTATATTTATGCCTTTTAAGCAACATATTAAATTTTTTTAACATCTAGAATGAAGGGGAAATGCTTCATTTCACTAGTTAGATGATCACTTATTTTGAAGCATAGAGGCTCTCTTAATTTTCATGTTAATTTTAAATATTTTGGACAGTAAATATGCTGTCAACTGCTTGACTGAAAATTTTAAAAACCTAATTACACAAAAAATAAATTAAAAAGATAAATTAAATCGGCATGGTTATTTAAACTATAAAGAATTCTAGTTATAATAATATTCCATTAAATGTAATGCTTTTACAATTACTGAGAAAAGTAGAGGTGGCTAGCACACATTAATAGAGCTATCTATTGTTTTGCTTTGGTCAAGAAACTACCTATCTACTGACTCACCCTCCCTACCTACCTACCTACCTACCTACCTACCTCCTAGAATCATTAATTGCTCAAAATATCAAGACTGAACTGTTAAGGCATCCTTAATGATAAAAGCATAGATGGTATCCTTTACAGATTAACATAATACCGGGATTGATGACTTGGCTTTATATTTTTGACATAGATAAAGATAAATTAAATCGGCTTACAAAGTGCTATATTTTCAAAAGCCAAATAAATGGAGTTTGTAAAGTCTACTGGAAGTCCTTTAAATTCTTAAGCTAGCAGAAAGTTGTATAGAGATTATATTAGTATGCTGGTATGTTTAAAAAAAAAGTTTTGCCAAAAAATAAGAGCTTCCCTTCTTGTGTTTTATATAACAGATTTGCAATTGCTGTAAATGTGCCGATATGTTAAATAAGAAAAAACAAACTACAAAAATATATGCTAATATATTTTTGTAGTTTGTAATAAATTATAACTTACAAATTACAGTTCATGTTCTGCTTTAAAATCTGGTATAAAAAACTTCTGGTTACTTATTTGTGACAAATAAAGGAGTTCTCATTAATTACCTTAGTAAACAAGATTAGTTGTCAATATTTTGGCTGAACTGTGAGAAACTCACTATAGGTCCGGTCCCATTTAAGTGCCTGCATTTAAAGAGAAAAGTTACAGAAAAGAAAAGCAGAATAAAAAAAAAAAAATCATTATAAAAAAAAAACAGTCTTTTAAAGGCAAACTTTTTGCATTTTTCTGTATAAATTGAATCAGAACATGATAGAGCCATACATTGTTAATAAATTTGTTACGTATAAAACTTATTTTCCATCATTTCTCTTCAAAGTATGATAAAAAAAAATTATGGGTTGGCAGATATTGCTTTTGTAATATGGTAGAATCTCATTAACTCATACTCCAATGTTCCAATAAAAACTGTATGAATAACCAACATTCATTGTTTGTCTTAATATTTGCAGGAAAGTAGAAATTATTCATATATTACAAAATATCAATATTCTTTGTTGACAGAATTAACATTTTAGGGCTCAAATTTGAATTTACAATATTCACTAAATATATACATGTGTGAAAGTGGGCTATTCTAGATCACTTAGTCAAAATTACAAAGTAATTGACACAAAGTTTAAACTTAAGTTGGGATTTATTGGATATCAAGTGATTTCTGTTGCATTTAACAAGTAAATGAATAGACCCTGTATTCAACTAATTTAACAATCTTTCCCTAACAGTGACAATGTTTTGACTTTGGAGTTTATCAAGTATAAGAGGGAGGAAGGGTAATGAAATTCAGTAAAATAAACAATGATTTTGATTGTTTTGAATGAATGAATTTGATTGTTACCATTTGTGAGATAATTTTGTAGCCAGTGCAGCAAGAGCATAGGGCTCTTGCTGCGTTGGCCAAAAATAAATAGTAATAATAATAAGTAAGAAACTTTGCCAATATAGGGAGAATGCCGAGAGGAAATGAGACAACCAGATATTTGATGAAAACCAGAGAGCCTTCTATGGAAACATTGGACAAGAAGAGGAGGGCAGTGAACCTCCTGGCTAGAAGGCACTCAAGGAGTTTTGGGGATTACCTGTGGAGCAGTGAAGTTAGCCATAACAGCCATGTACCCTGGATGGACATGGAAGAAAACTAAGGATATACAAGAGATGACAGATTGGGAGATACAAGAGAAAGATGTTCAACAGTACATCAGGAAGTCTCACAAATTGGCAACCCCTGGAATAGATAACATTCAAAACTATTGGTGCAAGAAGTTCAGCTACAGGCAAATATGGAGTAGTTCACCTAAGATCATAAGGCACCTGAAAATCCTAGGTGCCTTATGACCTCTGACTCGAATCATCTACCTGAAGGCTAAGGGCAAAGACACCATAAACCTGGCGAATTAGACCTGTCTCCCAAAAATGTACAAGATCCTAACCAGCTGCATAACTAAGAAGATATCAGACCTCTTAGAAAGACAGAACATCATGGCCAAGTAGCAGAAGAGATGTAGACAGATGATCAAAGGATGTAAGGAGCAATTGACCATTAATGCAGCAGTTATGGAGCAAGCCTACAAGAAGCACCACAACCTGTAAGCAGCCTACATAGACTACTACTACTACAATCCTGAAAACGTATTTCTGAAATATTATTTCAAATGTATTTCCTGAAAATTACAATCTACAGAAGTTCAAGTCCAATGTCAACAAATATCTTCTTTCGTCTTCTCAACCTCCAACCCAAGCACGGTACTGAGTACTATAGGTTCTAATACCTCTCATGTTTGGGGTTCACATAAAAAAAAAAAAAAAAAAAAAAATCCAACAAACTGGCAAATTGCTGAACCAAATGGCCATCAATGTTGAGAACATCACAACCAAGCCGATTCCCATTAGAGGAGGAATCTTCCAGGGAGATGCCCTTAGCCCACTATGGTTCTGTCTAGCACTTAACCCCGCTGTCCAACCATGCTCAATAAGAGCAATTATGGAGATTCCCTAAAAGGGGGAAGAAGAATTTGTACACCCTCTCAACCAGATATTTATGATCTGTGTACATCAGGTAATCACCTGATGTACATAGATCATATCAAATTGCCACAATCGAGAATCAACTCCAACAGCTACTCTGGATCACTGAAGTTTCAGCACTGACAGGATGCAATTCGGCCCATGGAAATCCAGTCATTTGTAACTACCAGCTGAAGACTGGTGAAGAGATTGAAGCCATGTCAAGGAAGAGACCTACAGATATCTGGGGATGATGCAGGCTCAGCCTGATGATGCAGTTAGAACACAAGGAGATCCCGCGGCCTGCATGAGAAATACCATCAGAGACAGCCTGCTAAAATCAAAGCTGAATGGCAGGAACATCGTCAGAGCCATAAACATCTAGGCAGTCTCAGGATCATAGATTGAACCAACACTGAGCTAGAGGAAATTGTGAGATCATCCAACTGCTGCTAACACCACCTGAAGTTAGCCATCCAGAGACTGACTATAGCCTGAAAAGGAGGGAGGGGTTTCACTGACCTCATTGAACAGGAGAAAGTGATTAAGAAGCTGCAGGATTACTTCCAGGAAAACAGCACCAATCTACCAAGCCATAAGAAAGACAACGGCACACACTGCTTGACCTTTTTCTGCTGTCTGTGAGAGACCTCACTCACACACACAGCAGAAAAAGAAATATGAAAGAAATATGAACACAGCAGAAAAAGAAATATGAAATATGCAGACACTGCAATGTCCATTAAGATTACATAGATAAGATGGCTTCCAACAATGCTTAAGTGGGAGGCTCTTCCCCGAAACAGGTTCATGCTTGCCATCCAAGACCAAGTAATCACCAGTAATTACAAGAAATACCAAAGCCTCCAGAGTGACATGATGCATGTTGACAATGCCACTTGGCCTCAGAAACAATCCACCACTGCAGGATGCAGGGTAATCATCTTGACGGATCACCTTGGTTAGCTCACAGAGCTAACCAGGTTATAGGATAATACGTCAGAAGCTAGCACAAAAATATCAGTTGATCAAAGAAAGTACCGTATTACAAGTTTTCCTGGAAGTAATCCTCAAGCCATACTAGAGACTCCTCAAACTGTACTAAGACTGTCAATGTACAAAATGATCCAGCATACCATACCAGACAGTCCCCATCGACAACAAGGAAATAGCTATCTACTGATTGACAGCAATGCCCAACACCAGCAACCTCCAGAAAACCAAGGAAATGTGGAATATAAAACAAGTAATGACCAACCTGATTGCTGTGTCAACCATGAGCATGGTGCCAAAGAGACTTCATAAGAACCTAGCAGCAATAGATCTCCCAGAGAACCCTTGGCTGGAACTCAAAAAAGCTGCAATCCTGAGCACCTGTAAAATAGTAAGAGTTTCTTCACCACCATGATAATAATAATAATCAGACACAAGCAACCACCCCAAGCACTTGATACCCGTCACTGGAAAAAAAGTTAAAAATAAAGTAAAACTATCTGCAAACTCAGCCTCAACCACTTGTAAGTAATAACTGGCTAAAAGAAAACTTGCAATCAAGGCTAAATCCCTTCCCTTGTTACTCTATCACTTCCTAGTGTTCTGTAATAATTCATAGCAGTGAAAATTCACCCTCATTCGTTTTACTTTCATATCTCAGGGTGTCTTAAAGATTTTTTGTGGGCCTCAAGTCTCCGTTAAGGAGCTTAATCTCCAGGCTGTCTAGTCAACCAACTCTTAAGTCTCCTCAAAAACACATTCGGATCTCACCAGGTGTATTGCTCATCTTTTGGATCTTTTCTTAGGTGTGGTCTCCATACTGCAACACAGTATTTGAAGTGTATGCTGAAAGGACATAATTCATGGGGTACCTGGTTCCTGAGCAACATGCTGTCACCCCTCTCACAAGTGGGCAAACCCACTGCTTAGCATTAGCATTAGAGGCATATGATGCAAGAAAAACAAGCTTATGCAGAATCAGCCAAAAAAAAAAAAAAAAAAAGCTCCCATTTCACCCCTCCATTCATTCCAAATGCCTGTCCAGTTCAGCCTTAAATTTATTTAGGCTATCAACTTCCACAACATAGGATGGAAGTCTGTTCCACCAATTACCCGCTGACTAAAAGCAAACTTCCGCACATCAATCCAACAGTCTTTCCTCAATTTCAATTTATGCCCTGTCAGGTATTTATTCTGAGAAAGAGGAAGAATCCCATCAGCACTGAGCATGCTCACACCATTCAAGGCTTTATACACCTCAATCAGATCACCTCCAGACAGTAATTTGCAAAATTTAAGCCTTTCTTCATAAGAGCAACCATTTGTTCCATTCAATAATCTTGTTGCCCTTCTCTATATGCGTTGCAACAGCTCTACATCCTTCTTAAAATGTGGCCTCCAGACCTGTATACAGTACTCAAGGTGTGGCCTGACCATTGCCTTATACAAGAGGATAATCACCTTATCCCTGCTAGAAAAATTGCTGTATATCATTGACGAGACACCATGAGCTCTTGCAAACTCTGCACTGCTCAGAAAACTTATCTGCCTGCACAATAACCCCAAGGCCCTTTTCGTTCTCTACCAGTGTTGTACCACAGAGTTGATACGTCACTCTGGAGTTGCTGCTTCCCATATGTAGTACTTTACATTTGTCAATGTGAAACTTCATTTGCCACCTCTCTGCCCATCTGCTCAACCTTTCCAGATCCTGTTGCAGTAGCATAGTGTCAGTAGTGTCCTTGACAACCCTGCCAACCTTCGTATCATCTGCGAACTTCGACATTAAGCTTGATATACCCCCTGATATACCCTGAGAGACTCCACTAATAACATTAGTCCACGATGAGCATTGTCCATTGATTGCCACTCTCTGTCTTTCCCACTCAACCATCCCTTTATCCAATGCCACACTGCTCCAATTTGTGCAGCAGTCTTCCATGTGCAACTGTATCAAAAGCCTTTCTAAGATCCAAATATATGATATCAAAGTTATTCCCTGCATCAAGTTCCTTTGTGACCACATCATAGTATCCAATCAGATTGGTCAGGCAAGGCTCCCTTAACAAACCCATGCTGTGTCTGAGCTATAACTGAAGTCTTGTCTAGATGATCCTGCACTGCTTCTTTAACCAGTGCCTCCATTAATTTTCATGGAACAGAAGTTAAACTAACAGGTCTATAATTACTTGTGTCAGTCTATGTGTACCTCCCCTGAGTCCAGAGAAGCTCTCATAATTATGGCTAAGGATTTGCTTACTTTCTTTGCTGCCTCCTTTAACTGGATAGAACCCATCCACCCCGAGTGCCTTTTTTATGTTTATCCTCAACAATTTCTCCTCCAGTTTTCTCTCAGTTATTACAAAATCATCTAGCTCACTGCCAGAGTTTACTTCACCTCTGGCATTCCCCTTCCTGAATAACTCCTCAGGTGTGAATGTAGATGCAAAATACTCGTTTAGTTTGTTAGCCACATGAGCAGGATCATCAACTGTTGAACCATCAATATCCAGTGGACCAATCTGTTTCATCCCTTTCCTTCTAGAGTTTACATAGGTAAAGAATTTTCTGTTTTTCTTTGCATCCTTTGCCAAGGATTTCTCATAACCTGCCTTTGCCTGCCTAATCTCCTTTGTGACTTGGTTATAGACCAGCTTATATATCTGTCATAGGCTTCCATGTCACCCATTTATATATATCCCATGCATGTTTCTTCTCTGCCATATGTCTCATTAGTTCATCTAACATCCATTTAGGCCTAAACCTTGAACAATATTTCTTAGTTGGTATGTAAAGCCTGGTAGCTTCCAAGATAAGTTCTTTGAATGCTTCCCATTTTGAATTTGCTGTTGGTAAAATCATCAGTTGGTCCCACTGTACAGAATTTAAATACTGTCTCAGACCATCGTAATCGCCTTTACGAAAGCAAAAACCCTTCTCTTTACCCCTGATGGTAGTTACCTCTTTGAGTAAATCCCACTGTGATCACTGCCACCTAGTGGTTCCTTTATCTGCAGATTCTTAATGCCTGAAGAATCACTACTGATAATCAGATCAAAAGTATTACTCCCTCTAGTTGCCTCCCGAACATGCTGATGTAGAAAACAATCATCCAATAAATTCACAAAAGCCTTGCTAGCGCGAGTGACCAATCCACAAATTCCAGTCAATAACTGGGAAATTAAAATCCCCCATTATAAGACTCTGATTTACTGGCCCACTCAATTTCTCTGTACAGTTTCTTATTATACTCATCAGAGTCATTAGCCCTTTAGCACATTCCTACTCTCAATTTTGAACTGGGAAATTAAAATCCCCCATTATAAGACTCTGATTTACTGGCCCACTCAATTTCCCTGTACAGTTTCTTATTATACTCATCAGAGTCATTAGCCCTTTAGCACATTCCTACTCTCAATTTTGATCTCCCAATGCTTACACCAAACTGCACTGTCCACCGATGTCAACTGGCTTCCCTTCCTTGGATTTTATGTGTTTCTTAACTAATAGCATAACCCCTCCTCCCTTCCTATCCTTTCTGTAGACATTGTAGTCCCCAAATTCCAGTTCTGCATTCCTTATATCTGTGTGACACCATGTCTCTGATATCCCAACAATATCTGCCTTTGATGTTTTGAGCAATACCTCAACTTCATCAAATTTATTTACCAAACTCCTAGCATTGGTGTACACGCAAGTATGCATGCGCCTGTTCCTATTCTTAGCTACCCTAACACAACTCGTGTTTTCTTGTACCGCAATGACCCCCAGCCGTCTCTGAAATATCCTGCATCTTGTTTTCCAGGCTTCTGCTCATTCCAATAGAAGCAGTGCAAGAATCACTTTCACCTCTCCCAGTGGCTACTGTTGATCTATTAGTCCTTGTATCCCCCCCCCCCAAAGCTAGCAGTTTTCCGACCAACCTAACACTGCCTCGATAGCATCAGCAAATATTCTTGCACCCTTTCTATTTAAGTGTATCCCAACCATGTAGAACCAGTCTCTCCTGTTAACAAGTACAGACCAGGCTGAAAAAATTCTACCCCTTTTGGCCTTGCACAATCTTTCCAGGGCCGAATTGATCGACAAAGTTCTCATATACTCCCTCCTTTTGGGCAGAATTGCACACTTTCAAATTCAACCCTAATTCATGGCTTTTTTTTCTTTAATCTTTATTGTATACAAACATGGTATATACAATAGACCCTTCACAGCAGCAATGCCAGGGGTTTTACATTGGTTGGTGGACAATAGCCTTGGGGGAACGGGGCCCACATCGAAGTTCGGGCTCATCCCCCAGAGCCAACAATAAAATAGAATCAGTGTCAGATTATTTACAGAATATATGCTTTTGACAGTATTTACAGTGAAATAATAAAGATATTCAGATTTACATTATGTTAAATTAATATTTATATTCATAAAGATATTGTTGATTTTATTTACAACACATTCATAAAGACATCGTGCTTTGAACATTATTTACAATTTATTGGGCATTATTATGCTGCCCTTATCAATGTACACTTTGCCTGGCCAAGGTCAGTCTCTTAAGGATCTGTCTTCGGTACCTCCGATCCTTCACAAACCTACAGAGGTCGCCGTCAATTGAAACGATTGTGGGGAGCATCTCCCTGGGGAGAAAGCGGTCACTGAGCGATAGTCTGTTATAGTGAGCTGTGAGCGTGGGAGCTGACCTCAGTCCGGGTAGAGGGATCCTCCAGCCACACAGTTCCCAGATGTTTGGCTCCGAGATCATTCCGGTTGTCATCTTGACAGTGAGAACAAGGCATTTCTCAAATACAAGATCTGGAAGTCGGGCAAAATTAAGTGAGATCGCCATCGCAGTTGTTCTTTGCTGGGGTGGACGACGATGTTTTTGCGTGATCCAACGAAGGAGCCAGTATTCGGCGGAGTACACGCGCTTGATGTTGGTAGGGGCCGCGGACCCCCAAATTTCCGAGGCATACAGTACTACGGAGTATACTGAGGTGTATACGTATCGACGAGTCACATCCAGATCCCTAACGTGGAGCAGTTGTTTTGTGGTCCAGCGCATTTGACAGAATTTTGCTGTGAGCTTGTCAATGTGGGGGGGTTGAAGCTCAGTTTATAGTCGAATACGACTCCCAAGTCTGTATGCATCTTGACCACTGGGAAGGGAATGCCGTCAAGAGAGGCTTGGATTTCAGTGTGATTTCACTATTTTCAATAGTGACCTGTACTTAGAGAACTCAAATTCTTACATTAGCTGTCCAGGTTGTGATTAATGGTTATTCTTCAAAATACCATTAATAATTATTAATGGTTAATTCAGAATAACCATTAGTCATAATCCCCTACCTCCAGTATTGTGATCAACTCTGGATTTACGCTCTGATTCAAAACGTTTCATCTTATACAGTAACCACTTATGCAGGAGTGAGTCTTTTCCAAAATCCAACACTTGAAATTATTTCCTACATACAGTTCATGACTGACTGACTCTCAAGATGGATAACTAATGTTGGCTAAAGATAATTTCCTCCTTACAAAACCAGCTATATTTCAGAATTCCATTTCGGTCTAAATGATCCCGTATTGCACTTTTGTTGCCTCCACCATTTTCCCCGGGATTCCACTTGTTGGAATCCCACTAAGTGTAATTTAGATAGTTCCTGGAGCGCCTCCACGTGGCTAGGGACGGGAGGCGGGACGCTGGTAGCTTGCTCCCTGCCTCCCGGCTGCTAAGACTCCAGGGCCGGCAAACAACAACCATCACAACACACATATATACTTACACACACACACACTTACACACACTTGCCGGCTATAAATAACCTACAGATGCTACAGCGGTATATAGGGGTAACTCTGGAGGCCGCAATCAATACAAGAATACCTTGTCCCCTTGTCCACCATTTTCCGTATCTCCACCATTGAAGTTAGAGTGATTGGTTGATACTACTATCATATTAGGGTCATCTGGAATATTAATTCAACTACCCATGTGTGTTGTGTCTGTAAATTGCGTGTGTTCTCTGGCCGATTTGCCTACTTTCCTGGACGAAAAAAAAAAAAAAAAAAAACGCTTTCCGGAGGAGAAAACCTGCTTATCTATGCCTGAGACCGACTTAACTAAGCTACGGAGTAAAAAAAAAAAAAAAAAAATGTCATAAAAGTTCTTCGCGTCATCGATGGAATTCTAACCCTTGCCTTTTCCACGTGGTGTGGGGAGGACGGCGATGATGCCACTGTTCTACCGTTCAGACTAGTGACTGGTTGACAGCCAGTTCACTCTTAGAACTAGCTTTACGTATTGGCACTTCTCCAAGCCAAGGGAAATTTTCTAGAGTACAATACTATCCTCATAATTTATTTTAATGGTTTGATGCCACCCTCAAAATTACTGGGTATATGTCATCTCTAGGAGCCTTTCCTGCCTTTAGACCTGAAAATTTTTCTAATAAATCTGAAATTTCAGTATCCCTAATATCACGCTTTCTACCCTCACCCAGTTTCCCTTCTCTGAAGGGTCTTCTGTAAATATTAGCATTAGCATTAGTAGAGGCATACGATACAAGAAAGCAAGCTTATGCAGCATGAGCCAAAAAAAACCTCCCACTTCATCCCTCCATTCGTTCCAAATGCCTGTCCAGCTCAGCATTAAATTTTTTTAGGCTACTAGCTTCCACAACAAAAGATGGAATCTTTTACTCTTCTTTTAATTGGTACTTTTCTCTTTGGTTATTGCTACCCATATGCCTGTTCCATCAATCAACTACCTGCTGGCTAAAGGCAAATTTCTGCACATATATTCTACAACTATCTTTCCTCAATTTGAAACGGTGCCCCTTCAGGTTCTTAGTCTGAGCAAGACGAATAATCTAATCAGCATTCAGCTTGCTCAACCCATTCAAGGCCTTATACACCTCAATCAGATAGATCCCCCTCGCAGGTGCCTACTCTCCAGACACTGCAATTTGCAGAATTTAAGCCTTTCTTGGTAAGAGTACCCCTTTGTTCTCCTCACCAATCTTGATGCCCTTCTTTGTTCTCGTTCTAGCAACTCTACATCCTTCCTAAAATGAGGCCTCCAGACGTGTACACAGTAATCTAGGCGTGGGCTGACTATTTCCTTGTATAACGGGATTATCACCTCCCTGCCCCTGGTAGCAAAATTCCTATATATCATTGTCAAAACTCCATGACCTGCCCTGCAGCCCGTCTGCACTGCACAGCGCCCTTCATATTTGGCTGCACTATTACCCCCAGGTCTTTTTAACTTTCCACTTCCCCGAGTAGTACTACCAAAATTGTACTTTTCTCTTTGGTTATTGCTACCCGTATGCAGTACTTTCCATTTGTCAATGTTAAACTCCAGCTGCCACTTCTCAGCCCATTTTCCCAACTTATCTAGATCCATTTGGAGTAGCATGCTGTCATTACTGTCGTTAACAACCCTGCCAACCTTTGCATCATCTGCAGACTTGAACATTAAACCTGATATACCTTCATCAATATCATTGATAAATATATATATACAAAACAACAATGGGCCCAACACCGAACCCTGGGAAACTCCACTAATAACATTTGTCCACGATGGGCACCATTGATTACCACTCTCTGTTGTTTCCCACTCAATCATTCCTTTATCCATTTTAGCAGCTTACTCTTGATGCCATACCTCTCCAATTGGTACAGCCGTTTTCCATATGTGCAACAGTATCAAAAACTTTCCTGAAATCCAAGTATATGATATCAAAATTATTTTTGGTATTGAGTTCGTTTGTGACCACATCATAGTAAGCAATCAAATTGGTCAGACAAGACCTCCCTTTGACAAATCCATGTGGTGTCTTAACTATTACTGCAGTCTTGTATATATGATCCTGTAATTCTTCTTTAACCAGTGATTCCATTATTTTCCCCGGAACACAAGTAAAACTAACAGGTCTGTAGTTACTTGTGTCACCTTTTGAACCTCCTTTGTGAATTTGTGATACATTTGCAAACCTCAAGTCCATGGGGACCTCCCCCGAGTCCAAGGAGTTTAACATTCATTTTTTTTGAAATTAATGTTCATATTTTCGATTTCGTTGATACGTGATAGTTTGAAAAAAAAAAAAAAAATCGTAAAATCGGGAACTTGTAAAGCGAGAACTGACTGTACCCTTGTTCTCTTCCCTTATAGCATTAGCATTAGCATTAGTAGAGGCATTTGATGCAAGAAAGCAAGCTTAGGCAGCATCAGCCAAAAAAAAAAAAAAACCACTTCCACTTCATCCCTCTGTTCGTTCAAAATACCTTTGAAGTCTTTGCTGCAAACAGCCCCTTGAGGTTGAACTACATCAGCTTTCACGATATGTCTGTCAGGGGCAAAGGTTGATGACGTTGTAGAGCGGATATCATCTTTTAAGGGCACAAAAGGTGATATAATTGTACACGTTGGCACTAATGATATTAAGAGTAGGAGACCGGCAGAATTACTTAACAAGTACAGGTCACTGTTGAAAAAAAGCTGTGAATTAGGGTTGAATTTGAAAGTGTCTGCAATTCTGCCCAGACACGATTGTTATTTGTTATTTGGTTTTTTAGGAGCATTAGCAACTAAGGCCATATTGCTCAGGAGATATGCGGTGGTCATTCCTTGACCTTTCCGCATCCTCCGTATTTGGTGGTGACGGGCTCGAACCCCGGTCTAATCAAGAAGCGGGTGCTATGCACTGCTGCTCCTTCCCACCTGGCTATGGAGGCGGCTAGATACGATAGGAGGGAGTATATGATGAGAGCCCTATCGATCAATTCGGCCCTGGAAAGATTGTGCAAGCCTCAATGGGGCAGAATTTTTTTCAGCCTGGTCTGTACTTGTTAACAGGAGAGACTGCTTCTACAGGGATGGGATACACTTAAATAGAAAGGGTGCAAGAAAGTTTGCTCATGCTATCGAGGCAGTGTTAGGTGGGTCAGAAAACTGCTAGATTGGGGGGATACAAGGACTAATAGATTAACAGTAGCCACTGGCAGAGGTGAAAGTGATTCTTGCACTGCTTCTATTGGAATGAGCAGCAGCCTGGAAAATAAGATGCAGGATATTTCAGACACTGCTGGGAATCATTGGGGTTCAAATAAACACATGGGTTGTGTTAGGATAGCTAAGCAAAAAAACAGGTGCATGTATACTTGCGTGTACACCAATGCTAGAAGTCTAGTTAATAAATTTGAGGTATTGCTAAAAACATCAAAGGCAGATATTGTTGGGATTTCAGAGACGTGGTGTCACACAGATATAAGGAATGCAGAACTGGAATTTGGGGAGTAAAATGTCTACAGAAAGGATAGACTGGATAGGAAAGGAGGAGGGGTTATGCCATTAGTTAAGAAATACATAAAATCCAAGGAAGTGAAGCCAGTCGATATCGCTGAACAGTGCGACTCTGATGAGTACAAAACACTCCTTAGCGGATTCCGACTTCCATGGCCACCGTCCTGCTGTCTATAGCAACCAACACCTTTCATGGGGTCTCATGAGCGTCTCGCATCGGGCGCCGTAACCTGGCTTTTGGTTCATCCCACAGCGCCAGTTCTGCTTACCAAAAGTGGCCCACTGGGCACTCACATCCTTTCGTCCGGGCTTCGAGTCAAGCAAGCCGGACTTCTCACCCATTTAAAGTTTGAGAATAGGTTGAGGTCGTTTCGGCCCCAAGGCCTCTAATCATTCGCTTTACCGGATGAGACTGATTCCCTCGAGCGCCAGCTATCCTGAGGGAAACTTCGGAGGGAACCAGCTACTAGATGGTTCGATTAGTCTTTCGCCCCTATACCCGGGTCTGACGATCGATTTGCACGTCGCAAGTCCCCCTGAACGGGGCTGTGACCCAGAGCGGGTGCGAGGCCCATAGCTGATGCCGTCTCCGTCGGTTGCGATCTCCTTGGAGTCGGGTTGCTTGGGAGTGCAGCCCTAAGTGGGTGGTAAACTCCACCTAAGGCTAAATACGGCCGTGAGACCGATAGCAAACAAGTACCGTGAGGGAAAGTTGCAAAGAACTTTGAAGAGAGAGTTCAAGAGTACGTGAAACCGCTCAGAGGCATAATAAGAAACTGTACAGGGAAATAGAGTGGGCCCATAAATCAGAGAGTCTTATAATGGGGGATTTTTATTTACCAGATATTGACTGGAATTTGGGGGCTGGTCACTCACACACTAGAAAGGCTTTTGTGGATTTATTGCATGATTGTTTTATACATCAGCATGTTCGGGAGGCAACTAGAGGGAGTAATACTCTTGATTTGATTATCAGTAGTGATTCTTCACGGATTAAGAATCTGCAGGTAAATGAACCACTAGGTGGCAGTGATCACAGTGTGCTGAAGTGGGATTTACTCAAAGAGGTAACTAGCATTAGGGGTAAAGGGAAGGGTTATTGCTTTCGTAAAGGCGACTACGATTGACTGAGACAGTATTTAAATTCTATACAGTGGAACCAACTGATGATGTTACCAACAGCAAATGCAAAATGGAAAGCATTCAAAGAACTTATCTTGAAAGCTACTAGGCTTTACATACCAACTAAGAAATACTGTTCAAGGTTTAGGCCTAAATGGATGTCAGATGAACTAATGAGACATATGGGAGAGAAGAAAATGCATGCGATACATACAAATTAACACGTGACACAGAAGCCTATGATAGATACAAGTTGATCTGTAACCAAGTTACAAAGCAGGTTAGGCAGGCGAAGGCAGATTACGAGATATCTTTGGCAAGGGATGCAAAGAAAAACAGCAAAGAGTTCTTTACTTATGTAAACTCTAGAAGGAAGGGGATGAATCAGATTGGTCCACTGGATATCGATGGGTCAACTGTTGATGATCCTGCTCAGGTAGCCAAGAAACTAAATGAATATTTTGCATCGACATTCACATATGAGGAGGTATTCAGCGAGGGGAATGCCAGAGGTGTATTCAACTCTGGCAGTAAGCTAGAGAATCTTGTAATCTCTGAGAGTAAAGTGGAGGAGAAATTGTTGAAGATAAACACAAGAAAGGCACCTGGGATGGATGGGATGTATACAGTTATATTAAAGGAGGCAGCAAAGGAAGTAAGCAAACCCTTAGCCATAATTATGAGAGCTTTCTTGGACTCAGGGGAGGTACCCATGGACTGGAGATGTGCAAATTTTGATCCTCCTTCACAAAGGAGGATCAAAAGCTGACACAAGTTTAATACCAGGGACTCACATCTGGTGAGTGCGGGCTTGGCGCGCCCAGGGCCCTAAGCTGGACATCATCATCCTTCTCTTCCTTGGTGATTCCATTCTCTCTCTCTCTCTCTCTCTCTCTCTCTCTCTCTCTCTCTCTCTCTCTCTCTCTCTCTCTCTCTCTCTCTCTCTCTCTCTCTCTCTCTCTCAGGGTAGGTCATAAATTTTTTTTGGCTAGTGCAGTATAAGCCCCAGGCTTCCTTGCACCGTATGGCTAATAATAATAATAACAATAGTAATAATAATAATAACAAGTAATTATAGACCTGTGAGTTTAACTTCTGTTCCGGAAAATTAATGGAGGCACTGGTTAAAGAAGCACTGGAGGATCATCTAGACAAGACTTCAGTTATAGCTCGGACACAGCATGGTTTTATTAAGGGGGAGTCTTCCCTGACTAATTTGATTGGATACTATGATGCAGTCACAAAAGAACTGGATACAGGGAATAACTTTGATATTATATACTTGGATCTTAGAAGGCTTTTGATATTGTTGTACCTGGAAGACTGCTGCACAAATTGGAGTAGTGTGGCATTGGAGGCAAATTTCTGCTATGGATAAAGGGGTGGTTGAGGGGGAGAAGACAGAAAGTGGTAATCAATGGACACTGCTCATCGTGGACTAAGTTTATTAGTGGAGTCCCTCAGGGTACAATATTGGGTCCATTATTGTTTTCTGTATTTATAAATGATATTGATGATGGTATATCAAGCTTAATGTCCAAGTTTGCAGACGATACGAAGATTGGCAGGGTTGTCAAGGACACTACTGACACTATGCTGCTGCAACAGGATCTGGAAAGGTTGATCAGATGGGCTGAGAGGTGGCATATGAAGTTTAACATTGATAAATGTAAAGTGCTACATATGGGAAACAGCAACCCCAGAGCAACGTGTCAACTATATGGTACTACACTGACAGTGGTAGAGAATGAAAAGGTCCTGGGGGTGGTTGTGCAGGCAGATATGAATTTCTCTGGGCAGTGCAGACGGGCTGCAAGAGTAGCTCATGGTGTATTGTCAATGATATATAGGAATTTCTCTAGCAGGGATAAGGAGGTGATTATTCCCTTGTATAAGGCAATGGTCAGACCACACCTAGAGTACTGTATACAGGTCTGGAGGCCTCATTTCAAGAAGGATGTAGAGCTACTGGAACGAGTACATAGAAGGGCAACAAGATTAGTGAAAGGAAGAAAGAGGTGCTCTTACGAAGAAAGGCTTAAGTTTTGCAAATTACAGTGTCTGGAGAATAGGCACCAGCGAGGTGATCTGGTAGAGGTGTATAAAGCCTTGAATGGTTTGAACGTGATTAAATTGAGAAATTTGGCTTTAGCCAGCGGGTGGTTGGTTGGTGGAACAGACTTCCATCCCTTGTGGTGGAGGTTGATAGACTAATAAGTTTAAGGCTCAGCTGGACAGGTATTTTGAACGAACAGAGGGGTGAAGTGGAAGTGGTTTTTTTTTTTTTTTTTTTGGCTGATGCTGCATAAGCTTGCTTTCTTGCATCAAATGCCTCTACTAATGCTAATGCTGATGCTAATATTTTCACTTTTCCTTCCATTCTAACTGTCATCTGAAGACAACTAATTTGGACATTCACTTATAGTAGCTAAACTAGCTGAAATTACATTACATTTGGACTTTTTCCTTTTAAAATCTTACTGTCACTAATCTTCTTAGTTGACCCCGAATGCAGTCTAGGAACTCACGTGGGTAAAGGTGGGAAGACACCAATCTCATCCGCCTTAAGTCTTTCTTCTATGCGATCTATCCGTATTTTAAAGTATAAGTGAGAACTATAATGAGCATTACTAAGTTTGGTGAATGCATAAACCTACACTGCTATCTTGGTGTGCTTAAGTTCCTGAAACCCATTATTAGGGATCACCAGACAGACGTCCAAAACTTTATTTCTCAACAGGACTCAGCACATTACCAGACAGAAAAATTGGTATGTTTTCTGGTATTTAGATTTAATGATGAGTTTGTTTTCTTGTCTCATAAAACTTAAAACATACACCAATGTTTTTCCTCGTTTTTATCCATTAAGGTGCAGTCATACTTCAGAAAAATGTGGGCATTACAGCTGGACTGTTGGACCGACAACGGTTCAGCCAAATTTGAACCATATTGAAAATTGTTTGTACATAATGTCGTCTAAAATTATCAGAAGAAGCGAAAAAGTAAGATTCAGCTGCACTGTAAGGGTGTGGTACCACAAAATTGGACAACCGTATATCCAGAAGTTGATTAACTCTATGGCAGATCGTTGTAATTTCAGCTCGAGGAGGAAGAACAAAATATTGAGAACTTATTTTGCTAATTTACAGTACATAATACTATTACGTTAACTTGTCATTTCAGTTTGTACACGTAAATGCAATAAAATGTATGTTTGGTTATCACGATTTCCATTTGCATGATTTCTCATATTTCCATTAAATACGCATTGTACTCTTTGGGAAGTTATTTGTGACAATTAGGTATATCAGGTGGAGTCTTTTTATTGTATTTCATTCACAGAGATATATATCCCATCTAACAAATGCATTTGAACATTTCTGCAACCCACAACACAACCAACAACAAAAACATTATTTGCAAAATTCACAAGTGAGGCAGTTCCGCTACAGTAAGAACTCACTACAGAAAGAACTCACATCACTGCATTAATGCGATTAATGTAATTCGATGTCAGTATGGATAAACGTCGTGAATTACCCGAATTTGAAAGCCGCATGAAAGCGGGTTCCTGACGCATGGATCACTCTATCGTGGAGGTGATATAGAAATTATACTATCCCCGTTCGACAGTATCAAGAATGTATCGAGAACACGATATTTCTGGAATAAAATCTCAATTGTGGACACCGCTGTGGGCCGTGAAAGGTGATGGCTAACGTGGCCTTCGACGTCTGTCTCTCATGTTTCAGCTAACCGGAGAGCGACAGTGGCACAAATCACCGCCGACTTCAATGAAGAAGGTGCCAAAACCGTCTCCACCAAGACCATCAGTAGCCTCAATAGGTTATGGGAGTCACCGACACACCAGAGTCCCATTGCTAACTCTACGACTCAGGACGCTGTGCCTCAACTGGGCAAAAGAATATTGGCACTGGACCGTGGATGATTGGAGACGGGTCTCCTGATCTTGTGAGTCCTGTTTCCAGTTATTTCGAGTGGATGGGAGGGCGCGTATTTGGCGGAAACCGCACAAAGCTACGCATCTGTCAAGTCAATAAGGAACTGTTCAGGCAGGTCGGTAATGGTCTGGGGCGTGTTCAACTGGCACATGTTGAGCTCTTTGGTAAGTCTAGACGTATTTCTGAACGGTCCAGGTACTTACAGACTACCTGCATCTCTTCATGGTCATCGGGCACCCACAGGGCAATGGACACTTCCAGCAGGACAAGGCGCTTCCCCACAGAGTCATGGTGATAGAACATGGTTCGAAGAGCATTCCGCAGATTTTATCAACATGGCCTACCCGTTCACCGGACATGAACCCTGTGGAGCATTTTTAGGATGCCATAGAAAGGTCCATTCAAGCTTTGGATGCTTCCACCAAGAATGATGATATTATGATATTAGGTCCCCTTGAAAATGATTACATCTATCAATATTTGTTTTGTCTGTAAATTGCGCGTGTTCTCTGTTTGCTGAACGAAAAGGCCCCAATTTCTGGGGGGGGGGGAACCTTGCTATCTATGCCTGAGACCGAGTAACTCAGCCACGGAGTGAAAAATGCCCACTAAAGTTCCTCGCGTCATCGACTGGATTCGAACCCGGGGCTTTTCCACAAGGTGTGGAGAGGACGGTGACGATACCACTGTGCTACCGCGCAGACCCTCCACCCAGAATGTGGCGGAATACGGACAGCGGTGCAACAAGCAGGGATGGAAATAACTGTGGAATGTTTCGTGAACTAGTAGACTCAATGCCTGGCCATGTGATTGCACTTATCTGGGAGAAAGGTGTATCTAGTCGTTACTAGGTAGGCAAGTATCCCATGATTTCTGTCCACTCAGTGTATTTCTTAGCTAACAGCTTAACCCCTCCTACTCTCCTGTCCTTCCCATATAGTTTGTTTCATGATGACCCAAACCCCTGAAGTCCGAGACACCTTGCTTTCAAGGCTACTTTATTCTGCCAAGAATCACTTTCACATCTGCCTGCGGCTATATTTAAGCTGTTTACGCCAAGCTAGCAGTTTTCTGACTCACCTAGCATCGCAAATATTCTTGTGCCCTTCAATTCATGTGAATTCCATCCATGTAAAAAGTCTCTCCTGTTAACAAGCACAAACCACACTTGGAAATATACTACCCCATGAGCCGTGCGCAATCTCTCCAGGGTCGAATTGATTAATATGGCTCTCAACGTATATTCCTATTATATATACTCCTTCCTATTGTGTCTGGGTAGAATTGCAGACACTTCCAAATTGATTCCTAGCTGGCTATTTTTTGCCACCATTGCCCTGTACTTGTTAAGTAAGTCCTCGGATTTCCTATTCTTAATATCGTGTGCAACAATGTCACCCTTTGTGCCTTTAAAAGATATCTTCTTTACAATATCATCTACTTTTGCCCCTGGAAGACACACTTATCCTTCTTCCACAACATATATCCTGTTTTCCCTGACGATAGAGTCACTGACTAACCATCTATTGTGGGACTCTCACATTGATGTTGTGTCATCTGATGCACAAAATTGAGTCTGCGTTGAGTTGTGCAGCTGAGAGCTTGATGAACCCCTCCTCAATTTAATTTCTTTGAGGGTATCTACCCTACTGTTCAAAGTCTCAAGCGCCCATCAGAAGGCTGAGTTGGCACCTAATTTCTTCACACTCTCTGCACAAAGAACCATTCGTTGGATCATGTCCTGTTCAAGAAAGTTCTGCAGATATTTCACAACTTACTGATTTTTGTTAGGATGTGATACTTTGAAGAATAGCGCCCTTCGGTTATCGCCCGAGTCACAGCACTCCGGCTAATTTGTGCCCATTGCTTTGATGCTCTAGTCTGGGGCATGATTTCGGTTTAAATATAATTTAATTGATGAACAATGAAAATTAATAATTTTAATTGATTAATTGACACTAAGCTAATAGTATGGTATTGCCAAGTTTATTAAAGTACTGTAAATCTATCAAGTTTTACGTTATATGTTATTTTACGCTCTAAAGTTTTACGCAATACCTTATGCTATCAAATCGATCAAAATATATTACATTTATTATTATTAGCTATATGGTGCAAGGAAGCCTGAGGCTTAGGCTGCAACAGCTAAAAAAAATTTCTGAATTACCCTGAGAGAGAGAGAGAGAGAGAGAGAGAGAGAGAGAGAGAGAGAGAAGTAGAAAGGAATGATGATAGTATCCAGCTCAGACCCCTGAGTGTGCTACGCCCATACTCACCAGATGTGAGCTTCTGTACCATATTTAATATACACTGTGCTGCCACTTTATTAGGTACACTCCTGCTGTGCACACAAATGGTTTGTTCCACAACGTTGCAAGTCACATGACCACAGTTGTGGATATAAATGCAGCAGAACAACCTTTCTAGTATCAGTTAAGTGTACAAACCGTAGCAAGAATGGGGAAAAGGAGTGATCTAATGGACTTCGAACGTGGCACGGTAGTAGGTGCAAGACGTGCTGGACAAAGTATCTCTGAAACGGCAGTTCTCCGTTCACGTATCATAGTTTCAAGGGTGTATCGAGAATGGTGCAACGAAGAAAAAACATCTTCTCAATGGCATTCCTGTGGAAGAAAATCGCTTGTTGATGAGAGAGAGATCAGAGGAGGATGGCTAGAATTGTGCAAGCAAACAGACGGGCCACAATGTCGCACATCACGTCAGAATAAAATCTTGGTGCGCAGAATAAAATATCGCAACGGACCACTAGTCTTAATTTGTCGCGAATGAGCTACAACAGCCGACGGCCACATCGCGTACATTTGTTATCAATGAAGAACAACAGAACATGCCTCCTGTGGGCACAGCAACACCAGCACTGGAAGATCGAGGATTGGAAAACAGTTGCTTGGTCTGACGAGTCGAAGTTCCTGGTGCATGTTATGGTGTGGGGAATGTTTTCTTGGCACACGTCGGGTCCATTGATACCCATAGATTCACGTCCGAATGCCACATCCTACCTAAACATCGTTGCTGACCAAGTGCATCCGTTCATGTTGACAGTTTATCCTCAGTCAAATGATTACTTCCAGCAGGATAATGCACCGGATATTATATTGATATAGAATTTTAACTCTTAAAATGCAACGCCTTGTTGCATGTAGTTTATTTAAATAAATGAGTTACATATGGCAATCAAGAATAGTAGCGCGTAGTCATGTTAGATAACCATAGCCGTCACCACGATTAAACAGAAGTTTGTTTTACGGCAGTAAAACAAGCTTCTGTTACGTATTACACGTAACCCGCATCTCTTTTCTCCCATTGGCTAAATAAATATCATCAGGAGGAAAATTATTTTAATGTATAAAAAGTTAATAATAAAAATATATCTTGACAGCGTAAGGTATAACGTAAAACTTTATAGTTATACCGTTACGATTACATTGTTAAATTAGTTATATTCTTATTAAAAAGTAAAATTCAAAAGCTGAACACAAAAGAAATATGCCCAAATGATTAGAACCTTCGATCTTCTTATTTATCCCAATGAAAACCCTTTTATTCCTCTGCACTACCGTTATGTACTAAGATATTCGTGCCAAAACAGCGATACATGGCGGTACGAATAGTAAGTCGTAACTTAGAGAATCAGCATCATCCTCATCAGCCATTTTCAATCCACTGCAAGATGAAGCCCTCTCCAGCAACTTCATGTGCTGGAGGGTTTGGTTTTTTCCTGTTCATGATGACCAGGCGTCTTGAAGAAAACCACTCTACACGCTCATTACCACCTAAGTGGTAATGGGGTAAAGCCCTAACAGGACTCACCATCGAGAAGGTGCGCACCATTTTAGGAAGGCAGGCCAATCGGACTTCTCTTAAATCGTCTAAAATTGAAAGATATCGTATCCACCAGTGTTTTAGAATGAGTGTGTGATAACACACAGAATGCCTGTTACCTTCTATGCCTTATATGGCATACACACAGAATGCCTGTTATCCTCTATGCTTTATATGGCATACACCCAGAATGCCTGTTACCCTCTATGCCTTATATGGCATACACTGATGAGCCAAAACATTATGACCAATCTAACATGATGTTAATCCTCCACGTGCAGCCAAATCAGCTCATAACTGGCGAGGCATGGATACTACAAGATTTCTAAATGTGTCTTGTGGTATCTAGTACCAACAAGTAACCAGCAGATCCTTTAACTTCAAGTTCCTGTAAGGTCCGTGGTTGAGATGCCACAGATCGGAATTGCTGTTCCAACACAAATCACAGATGCTCAATGGGATTGATGTCTTGAGAATTTGGAGGCCAGGGCAATACCTGGAAGTCTTCCTCATGTTCTGCGAACCAGTCTCGAACAATCCGGGCGTTGTGGCATGGCGCTTTATCCTGCTGAAAGACAGCACCGCCAGAGGAGACGACCGTCCGTTGCCATGAAAGGGTGTACCTGATCAGCAATAATGTTTAGGTAGGTGGTAGATGTCAGAATTCCCAGCACATGAATGACTGGACCCAGGGTATTCCAGACTGAACCCAGGGTATTCCAGCAGAACATCACCCAAAGCATGACACCGCTGCTACCTATTTGTTTTCGTCCCATGGTGCATCCAAGCGCCATAACTTCACCAGGTAAACGACGCACACGTAATCGGCCGTCCACATGGTGGAACAGGAAATGTGTTCATTGGACCAGACCACTTTCTTCCAATCACCCAAGGTCCAGTTTCGATGCTCGCGTGCCCACTGTAGGCGCTATCGCCAGTAAACCATGGTAGCATGGGCACTTGGAGCAGCCTGCGGCTACGCAGTCCAATTTTCAGCAGGGTTCGATGTACTGTGTGTTGTGGCACATTACTCCCATCACCAGCATTCCAATTTCCGGCAAGTTGCACCACAGTCGCCCTTCTGTTGCCACGTCGATCCGGGAGAGTCTTCGGTCACCTCGAGCATCGATGAGCCGTGGTCATCCAACATCTCGCTGGCGGTTCGTGGGTTCCCCCTCCTCGCACCACTTTCGGTAGGTACTAACCACGGCTGACCGTGAGAATCCCACTAGTCGTGCCATTTCGGATATGTTCTGACCCAATCATCTGGTTATTACAATTTGGCTTTTGTCAAACTCGCTTAAATCCGCTGCCTTTCCCATCTGAAGAACAAGAGTAACACTGATTAACGGAGCTCTGTATCAGGTGCTTTTTCTACCATGTCCCGACCCGCCCACGCATCGTAGTTCACCTGCAGTTGCTTCGATTTGCATAACTCGCTGGTCATAACGGTTTGGCTCATCAGTGTTGAATTTGTAGAATATTTATATATTTGTCCAAATGATATATTTGGCTATAAATGCAGTATTTGGCTATAAATTTGGCCTTGGAGCCAAATATATCAGTTGATTCAGGTGCAAGAGGCAACTTATAGCACTGTACAGCTTGTAACCAAATACACTTGATCACAATGTACCACACTGCCTTATCTGGACACCTCTTCGTTGATAGTTCGTTGCATCCTACCCAAGCACCATGTGTCAAACACAACTGTAAATATCTTAACAGGTCTTAGTACTATTCTGAATGTAAGATGGTGCAATCGACTGAGTTAACACTTCCAGCAAGGAATGATAATAATGTGCAACATAAGCAATCAGTCTGTACACGATATTTCAACGGTACCAAAGAGTCCTGGGTCGACAACTGTTGTTATTTGCAAATGGAATGTGACAATAGCTCTGAAAAGAATAATCCACTCGGAACTGAGGTCATTTTTCCAGGATGCTTTGTGGATGGCTGTGGATGGCGGTAGTCGTGCAGCCATCCACAGTAAATAATCACCTTAATACCAGGTGCTGTCTGGCTTGGTGTCAGTCCTGCCATAAGCAATCATTTTTAAAACGATTGCTTATGGGCAGCTTGAAAAACTTTAAAAAAAGGGACGCTCGGTCAACTGTGCCTTAGACGTCCTCCTTGGCGAAAGATAAGCCCACTAATAGTGTTTCTTCTGCAGAAGCCCTGAACCAGCCACGCGTTCTCCACTGCAAATGAAAAACATGTCATCGTCATCATCCAAGCAAGTCAGAATTGTCCTCTCAATAGTATCCAAAAAAAAAAGTAAAATCCCAGCTGTCCTCCATAAAACCTGTTGTTGTAGTACGGTTTTAGGAGCACCAGCGACTAAGGCCATATTACTCCATGTAATATTGTCTGTAAATTGCCTGTGGTCGATTTTCTGTTTGCTGGATGAAAAGCCAGAATTTCCGGGATGAAAATCCATGCTACCGTAGGCTGAAACTGCATTAACAGCCATGTTGTGAAAAGGCCCATAAAACTTCACGTTATCGACGGGATTCGAACTCCCTCATTTCTCCAATTTCAGAATAAGAAATTGTCAGAACCATTCGTGACAGGAATTGTCAAAGCAGCCTCCAAGGATGACGTCGACATTATCAAGAATTGTAATGGCGTTAAGGAACTGAAACTAACTGTTGAAGTGCCAAAACAATGTGATCAAGTGCTGCTCATTTTTGATGGTTCTACCACCACACAAGACCTCAGATGTATTATGCAAGGAACATTACTTTGAACAGGAGAACGTAAATGAGTCAGGGTGCTCTTCTCAATGAATCCCATTACCCAAAACACTCTCAAGTGGGTAAGCCTTACCATCAGAATAATTCTCTTTGTCCAGGACAGAACAGAATCTTTATCAGATGGGAATTGCATAGATTCAGACTTCTTGCCAGTCATGAAGAGCTACAACTATCTGAGGCATACTTCTTCCTGCTTCATCCATAAGAAACCTGTCTGAATGCACGAGGCAAAGGACATGTTTAAAGACTGCTAATATAGTTTTACCTCCAGGCCTGGAAACTGCAAGTTCAGCAAGAAGCCTTCAGACCACTCGATTAGAGACGGTGTTTCCCGTCTAACTTATTTCCTGTAAATTGCAAAGCAGCTGAAAATATCAGAAAAGCCACGAATTATGAATAATAGGCTCTTTGCTCCAACAGTCTCTTTGTAGCTCATGTAACGAAGAGACTGTTGCTTCGTAGCACAAGCCTTTTCAGTGGCAAATCAACTTGATAAAACCATGGAAGAATGGAACATTGATGTTCTCCTCCTTCAAGAACCCTATTGCTCCAGTGGTAGGGTTATTGGCTATCCTAATTCCTATCGTAAAATACACGTGTCTGCTGGGGGTTGCTTCACTGCCATCGTTATCTGGAACCCAGGTATTATGGTCACCTGCATCCATTCTCTCTGTACCTCTCATCTTGCCACTGTCACCTTGGAATGCCACTGGGGGGCATTTACCATGCTCTCTACTTCTAGGTATTCCTCCGAACCCACACCTTATGGAACTAGATCGAGAGCAAAACAGAAAACCTAGTTAGAGATATATGATCCTGCCTAGAAATTGGAGTGTCATTGAAGACAAGCATAGGAGCAGAGCCATGCCAACCCGGTGGTTCAATTGGTGTACTGCACCAGGGCAACAATGGCTAAGGAGGTGGCAGAGACTAAGAGGCGGTAAAGACCAAGGAGACTAAAAGTGCAATGTATAAAAGAATGTGTTTTGTCGTATTTTATATTAACAATAATGAATTTTAAATTTAAAACTTTTTTTTCAATATTTCTCAGATGTCTGACGGAAGGAAACGTCATAATTCTCTAGTTATGAATACATCTATAGAAAGTGTCCGACTTATGTAAAATCCGTAAGTCGGAATTTCCCCCATGCTTGTGCATCTACATGAATAACCCCACGGGCTCACATCTAGTGAGTATGGGCTTGGCACACCCAGGGTCCTGAGCTGGATATCATTCTTCTTTCTTAGTGATTCCCTTCTATTTCTGACTCTTGCTCTCTATTTCTCAGGGTAACTCAAATATTTTTTTTTTTTTTTTGGCTGGTGCAGCATAAGCCTCAGGCTTCCTTGCACCATAATAATAATAATAATAATAATAATAATAATAATAATAATAATATATAGAAAGTGATATTTGTGATTCTTTAGATATAAAAAATATTAAATATAACTGATTTTGCTAAGCCAAAGCAAGACAAGTTAATTTTATATAATGTTTTGTTACTGTTTTATTATTATTATTTTAAGTTTATATATACTGTAGTTTTATTTTGTCTGCAGCCAAAGCAAAATAAATGTATTTTAGTTTTCTTTATTTTATTTTTAACATATTTACTTAATACAGGCACTCCCAGACTTACATAAGGGTTGCGTTCCACAGAACGCTACGTAAATCAGAATTCCCCCACCCCGCATGCTTGTGCAGCACTCGCTGAATCGATGGAATCAAAAAAGAAAAGTTCGGAAGAACTGTAAATAGAATTATTGTATTTATTCAATTTTTTATTTCATGCACAGGAAAAATTACAAAAGCATGCACTTTAAAAAAAATTTCAAAATTATAAAAGTACAAAAAAAAGGAGACAGGCATAACATCCGTACGTTTTACCCCTTGAGCATCGTTGCCAGAATTGACGTCTTCAGCTGATAAGTACGCCGCTGCAGAGGTGGAGGGCTGTGGAGATTTAGAAGGGGTCGGCCGCTTAACCTTACGAAAGAACATATTAATGGATGACTGGACGATGGCTTTTTCTTTTCATCGTAGATTTCTTTGTAGCAAGCAAGCAAGCAAGCATATCATTCACTCCTCAGTTAACTTTTAAGAATCGTTCGCTGTCAGGATCCATCTTCTCAAACTTCGCCATTGCCAATGCAATTTCACGAAATGTCATTGCCATCTCTCTGGTATTGAAGGGTCTTGGCTCATTTGGTTCATCTTGAGCTTCGTCAGCATTTTCTTCTTTCACTATCGCTGCCTGCAAGTCAATAGGTTCTTCGTTAGATAATGCCTTCTCTTCTTCCTCTATTAACTCCTCCACATCTTTGGCATCAAACTCCAGTGAAGTAGCTCTGCAACCTTTACAATCTTATCTGTAATCTCTTCATATCATTCGTCTTTTTCAAATCCGTCGAAGCCTTTTACGTGCCGTGGGTTTATTTTCTTCCATGAGCCATTTAAACAACTTTTAGTAATTTCCACCAATCTTAATGTTTAAGATGGCGTGGTAAATATTATAAGATTTCCAAAAGTTTCTTAACGTAAAATTTTTCTCATCGTCTACTGCAGACAATGCCTGAACAAATGTTGACCATAAATGGTATGCATTTAAATTCGTAATAACACCCTGATCGATAGGTTGGATGAGTGAATTCGTGTTTGGTGGTAAAAATATGAATCTCACACTCGAATTGAAATCATCTAGATGTGTAGGATGTCCAGGAGCATTATCTAATTGAAGCAAAATCTTGAAAGGAAGATTTAATTATCTAATTCAAGCAAAATCGTCTTTACAATATTTTTCAACCTCGGGAATGAGCACAGGTCACTGTTGGAAAAAAGCTGTGAATTAGGGTTGAATTTGAAAGTGTCTGCAATTCTGCCCAGACACGATAGGAGGGAGTATATGATGAGAGCCTTGTAGATTAATTCAGCCCTGGAAAGACTGTGCAAGGCGTAGAATTTTTTTCAGCCTAGTCTGTACTTGTTAACAGGAGAGACTACTTCTACAGGGATAAGATACACTTAAATAGAAAGGGTACAAGAATATTTGCTGATGCTATCGAGGCAGTGTTAGATGGGTTGGAAAACTGCTAGCTTGGGGGGGGATACAAGGACTAATAAATTAACAGTAGCCACCGTCAGAGGTGAAAGTAATTCTTGCACTGTTTCTATTGGAATGAACAGCAGACTGGAAAACAAGATGCAGGATATTTCAGGGATTGCTGGAAGTCATTGCGGTACAAGTAAACACATGGGTTGTGTTAGGGTAGCTAAGAAAAAGAACAGGTGCATGTATACTTGTGTGTACACCAACGCTAGGAGTTTAGCAAATAAATTTGAGGTATTGCTCAAAACATCAAAGGCAGATATTGTTGGGATATCAGAGACGTGGTGTCACACAGATATAAGGAATGCAGAACTGGAATCTGGGGAGTACAATGTGTACAGAAAGCATAGACAAGATAGGAAGGGAGGAGGGGTTATGCGATTAGTTAAGAAACACATAAAATCCAAGGAAGTAAAGCCAGTCGACATCGCTGGACAGTGCAGTGTTGAGTCAGTTTGGTGTGACATAAGCATTGGGAGATCAAAATTGAGAGTAGGAGTGTGCTGTAGGCCTAATGGCTCTGATGAGTAAAATAAGAAACTGTATACAGTGAGCCAGTAAATCAGAGTCTTATAATGGGGGATTTTAATTTCCCAGATATTGACTGGAATTTGTGGGTTGGTCACTCACACACTAGCAAGGCTTTTGTGGATTTATTGGATGATTGTTTTCTACATCAGCATGTTCGGGTGGCAACTAGAGAGAATAATACTCTTGATCTGATTATCAGTAGTGATTCTTCATGCATTAAGAATCTGCAGATAAAGGAACAACTAAGTGGCAGTGATCACAGTGTACTGAAGTGGGATTTACTCAAAGAGGTAACTACCATCAGGGGTAAAGGGAAGGGTTTTTGCTTTCGTAAAGGCGACTACGATGGTCTGAGACAGTATTTAAATTCTATACGGTGGGACTAACTGATGATGGTACCAACAGCAAATTCAAAATGGGAAGCATTCAAAGAACTTATCTTGGAAGCTACTATGCTTTTCATACCAACTAAGAAATATAAATATTGTTCAAAGTTTAGGCCTAAATAGATGTCAGATGAACTAATGAAACATATGGCAGAGAAGAAACATGCATGGGATACTTATAAATTAATGGGTGACATGGAAGCCTATGACAGATATAAGCTGGTCTGTAACCAAGTCACAAAGGAGATTAGGCAGGCAAAGGCAGATTATGAGAAATACTTGGCAAAGGATGCAAAGAAAAACAGAAAAGAGTTCTTTACCTATGTAAACTCTAGAAGGAAAGGGATGAATCAAATTGGTCCACTGGATACTGATGGTTCAACACAGTTGAGGATCCTGCTCAGGTGGCTAAGGGTGCTTACACATAGAACGCAGGTGACCGCTTACTTGGAAACAGTAGCCTAAATGAACAATGTAAGTCAATGGGAGTGCATACAATAAGAGCGTGTGGACAGCGGCATCGTTTCTTGTTTTAATCCCCCCAGCTTACCTCAACAATTTAAGCTTACTGGTCTCAGGGAAGTACAGATGTCAGTCAACTGGGTACGCGTTGTTCACACTTCTGATATTAGTCTGGCCTTCAGGCAATTTTTAGAACAGCTGTTGCTGTAGAAAGCACGAATTCACGGAAAGTAGAGAAAACTTGTAATCCAAAAGTTTAAAACATGGATACTGAAATTTTGATTTCAGACCGACTTTTATGGATTTATGTTAAACGTGCAATATGGGATAAAAGTGTCAAACTGCATTAAATACCATGGAGAAATGCTGACAAAAAACAAAATAAATAAAAAAAAAATATATATATAAAATAATAAGAAAAATTCCATTATATTTTTTTATTTTCTCAAAGTAACAACAGTTCTTTCTTTTCTTCTTATATTTATTTGTAAAGTGCTAATAAATACCGTATGTAGAAATAGTCGGTCAGTCAGTGTTTTTATTATTCGAAATGGAAACAGCGTTTCTCTATTCGTTCTAAATATTTAGAAACTTCCAATTCATTACATAAATTATGATATTCAAAATTTTGCCTACTGTAATGTATACACATTAGGTATGCCCATCAGTTCCGTAAAAAAAAAAAAATTTAAATAAATAATCATTATGACAACGAAGAAATAGTTTTGCGTAAAATATGTATTATATTTTAAATTAAGACAGTAACCGATAACACCCGTCGGTTCATATTTCCTCCCTTCGAATTAATCTCGGTTTTCCTTCTGCAGTTAACATTAAATGAAAATTAATTAATATGAAAAATCTATGTTGTATGATTTACATTACTAAGTTATACCTAAAAATCACTGATAATCATCCAAATTTAATCCGTTAATGGAAAATGTGATTCATTCCCCTCTCCACCAAGTCACGCGAGACAGTGGGGGTCCGCAAAAACGTATCGGAATTGGTTAGTGCTGGTTGTGCTGACCCACCTGCTTGCTTAAATGAATTTTTATTTAAGCTCGCTGGTTGTCGATGCCATGATTGACGAAAAAGAGGAAAACAGTAGCTTTCAAGAGCTGTACATTGAACCCGAAACAATAGTTGAAATTGATGATGACAGCGATAGCAGTTGGTGTCCTCCTGGGTCATCTTTAACTTCACCACACAAAAAAGGAAGAAGCTTTTTCAGAATGAAAGATTTAATATTGCTCTGTTAAACATTGAAAATAAAAAACTACAATATTTACAAGCAAAATCACAAAAAAACAGAGAAAAAGAACTTTACGACGATGATTTATTTTTTAAAAGTTTGATTTCCCATGTACAGAAAACGGAGGGATCACAGAAGATGGCGTTCAGAATTCGTGTGCTACAACTTGTAGATGAATTTGTGTACCACAATTCGTGTACTGTTTCAAAAGAAACTTAATAAAACGTTGTTAACCACTAAGCAAAATGTTCTGTTTTTATTGTTATTTTTCTGAAATAAGTCTCCAAAATGTTTGTAGAACTGTACATTTCACTTACCTCAAAGTAACAACAATGGCAATATTGGCAGCCTGTGCCAATTAGTCCAAGTTTTGGTCAGTCGACGTTCAGTATTTTCTAAAATGTAACTGAAAGTTTCTAGATTCATTCTTAAATATATAAAAAATCTCTCTCTTCATGCTGTTTCAATTCTTTAAATAAATGGTGATATTCACCGAATTTTTTTCTATTGGAATTTAATGGGGCACGCCTATTCTTCGTCTATTCATTTAAAAAAAAAAAAAAGTTTTCCATGAGGATTGATTCTTCATCTGAAGAACTGGAACTTGACGATATGTAAGAGTACATTCTTTTCAATTCACACATGAAGACAGGATTATTTTCTGGCTTTGTTAACCACTTAAATTCTGTCGTTCCTAGCAAACTAGGATTGCTAATTGTAAATTTTAAAAGAATCGCCAAACATGGCCTGGAACGCAGTAACTTAATTGTGGACCAATCGAAAGTTAAAAATAATTATTAAGGGATTATGATGTTTGATTGTAAAAAACATGACTAACAACATTTTTTAATTTAGGTTTTTGAATACTTCGAGTGCCTTCATCCAAATGATGAATTTGAGGTATTGCTCAAAACATCAAAGGCAGATATTGTTGGGATATCAGAGACGTGGTGTCACACAGATATAAGGAATGCAGAACTGGAATTTGGGGAGTACAACGTCTACAGAAAGGATAGACAGGATAGGAAGGGAGGAGGGGTTATGCTATTAGTTAAAAAACACATAAAATCCAAGGAAGTGAAGCCAGTTGACATCGCTGGACAGTGCAGTGTTGAGTCAGTTTGGTGTGACATAAGCATAGGTAAATCAAAATTGAGAGTAGGAGTGTGCTATAGGCCTAATGACTCTGATGAGTATAATAAGATGCTGTACAGGGAAATAGAATGGGCCAGTAAATCGGAGAGTCTTATAATGGGGGATTTTAATTTCCCAGATATTGACTGGAATTTGTGGGTTGGTCACTCACACACTAGCAAGGCTTTTGTGGATTTATTGGATGATTGTTTTCTACACCAGCATGTTCGGGAGGCAACTAGAGGGAGTAATACTCTTGATCTGATTATCAGTAGTGATTCTTCATGCATTAGGAATCTGCAGATAAATGAACCACTGGGTGGCAGTGATCACAGTGTGCTGAAGTGGGATTTACTCAAGGAGGTAACTACCATCAGAGGTAAAGGGAAGGGTTTTTGCTTTCGTAAAGGCGACTATGATGGTCTGAGACAGTATTTAAATTCTATACAGTGGGACCAACTGATGATGTTACCAACAGCAAATTCAAAATGGGAAGCATTCAAGGAACTAATCTTAGAAGCTACCAGGCTTTACATACCAACCAAGAAATATTGTTCAAGGTTCAGGCCTAAATGGTTGTCAGATGAACTAATGAGACATATGGCAGAGAAGAAAAATGCATGGGATACATACAAATTAATGGGTGACGTGGAAGCCTATGATAGATATAAGTTGGTCTGTAACCAAGTCACAAAGGAGATTAGGCAGGCAAAGGCAGATTATGAGAAATCCTTGGCAAAGGATGCAAAGAAAAAGAGAAAAGAGTTCTTTACCTATTTAAACTCAAGAAGGAAAGGGATGAATCAGATTGGTCCACTGGATGTTGATGGTTCAACAGTTGAGGATCCAGCTCAGGTGGCTAACAATCTAAACGAGTATTTTGCATCTACATTCACACGAGGAGTTATTCAGGAAGGGGAATGTCGTAGGTGAAGTAAACATTGGCAGTGAGCTAGATGATTTTCTAATAACTGAGAGGAAAGTGGAGGAGAAATTGTTGAGGATAAACATAAAAAAGGCACCCGGGGTGGATGGGATCTATCCAGTTATATTAAAGGAGGCAGCAAAGGAAGTAAGCAAACCCCTAGCCATAATTATGAGAGCTTCATTGGACTCAGGGGAGGTATCCATAGACTGGAGATATGCAAATGTGACCCCAATTCAGAAAGGAGGATCAAAGGCTGACACAAGTAATTACAGACCTGTTAGTTTAATTTCGGTTCCAGGAAAATTAATGGAGGCACTGGTTAAAGAAGCACTGCAGGATCATCTGGACAAGAATTCAGTTATAGCTCAGACACAGCATGGGTTTGTTAAGGGCAGGTCTTGTCTGACCAATTTGATTGGATACTATGATGTAGTCACAAAAGAACTGGATGCAGGGAATAACTTTGATATTATATATTTGGATCTTAGAAAGGCTTTTGATACTGTTGCGCATGGAAGACTGCTGCACAAATTGGAGAAGTGTGGCATTCGAGGCAAATTGCTGCTATGGATAAAGGGATGGTTGAGTGGCAGAAGACAAAGAGTTGTAATCAATGGACACTGCTCAACGTGGACTAATGTTATTAGTGGAGTTCCTCAGGGTTCAGTGTTGGGTCCATTGTTGTTTTCTGTATTTATAAATGATATTGATGATGGTGTATCAGGCTTAATGTCCAAGTTTGCAGACGATACAAAGGTTGGCACGGTTGTTAAGGACACTACTGATACTATGCTGCTGCAACAGGATCTGGAAAGGTTGAGCAGATGGGCTGAGAGGTGGCAAATGAAGTTTAACATTGACAAATGTAAAGTACTACATATGGGAAACAGTAACCCCAGATCAACGTATCAACTCTGTGGTACTACGCTGACAGTGGTAGAGAATGAAAAGGACCTGGGGGTAATTGTGCAGGCAGATATGAAGTTCTCTGAGCAGTGCAGACGAGCTGCAAGAGTAGCTCATGGTGTCTTGTCAATGATATACAGGAATTTTTCTAGCAGGGACAGGGATGTGATTATTCCCTTGTATAAGGCATTGGTCAGGCCACACCTTGAGTACTGTATACAGGTCTGGAGGCCTCATTTCAAGAAGGATGTAGAGCTGCTGGAACGAGTACAGAGAAGGGCAACAAGATTAGTGAATGGAACAAAGGGTTGCTCTTACGAAGAAAGGCTTAAGTTTTGCAAATTACAGAGCCTGGAGACTAGGCATCACCGAGGTGATCTGATAGAGGTGTACAAGGCTTTGAATGGCTTGAGCATGCTCAATACCGATGGGATTCTTCCTCTTGCTCAGAATAATCACCTGAGAGGGCATAAATTCAAATTGAAGAAGGACGGATGTCGGATAGATGTGCGGAAATTCGCCTTTAGCCAGCGGGCAGTTGGTTTGTGGAATAGACTTCCATCGCTTGTTGTTGAAGTTGATAGCCTAAACAAATTTAAGGCTCAGCTGGACAGGTATTTCGAACGAATTGAGGGGTGAAATGGGAGTAGTGGTTGTTTTTTTTTTTTTTTTGGCTGATGCTGAATAAGCTTGCTTTCTTGCATCATATGCCTCTACTAATGCTAATGCTAATGCTAAATGCATATCAACAACGAAGCAGCCTGTATATGATTACAGATGACATAAAAATTAATTACAACAGAAACTCACAATTACAATTTAAAAAAAAAAAAATCACTATATATTTCTATAACAATTTGTCGATTTATGTACGCAGTGCGTTACATAAATATATATAACTAGTGGTCAGGTTACATTTCTACATTGCCTTGAGTGAGGGGGGTTCAAGCCCGTGACTGTTGAATATGGTGCTGTTTCTTGTATTCTGTGTATCTTGTAAACTCCTCTGACTGTTCGGTCGTCCCGGAGTATAAACAGAAAATTTATTTATTTATGTATATATATATATGTGTGTGTGTATATATATGAAATCTATTTTATATTAAATAGATATGGTATGAGGTACAGAAGTATATAACCGGGTTAATATTTGTATTACGCTGTTTTTTTTTTTTTTTTTTTGGTTTCTTTTATAAATATTTTGTGTGGACTGTATAATCGAAAATCGATGATATTTGATTATATGACCAAATTATGAATTTTAAGGAATTTTTCAGAGAAAAAGATGATAATTGGGCAAGAAAATAAATATACATTTCATTTCAATATATATATATATATATACTTATAATTGAATAATGTTTTAAATAATTAGAAACTGAATCTTACATAAAAAAGGGTAAAACATACATCAGAGGCAGCAAAAAGCATTTTCCTCTACATGACGCTTGAGATATAAACTTAAATGAGAATAATGATAAAAAATGGCATGGCAAGACAGAAGAGCGAAAATTGTGAAATGATACATAATGATCAAACCAACAGGGAGGGAAGAGAATAAAATTATTAATTTTTCGATTTGTAGCTATGCTACCTCCTCTAATCTTTCCAGTTTTTTTTTTTTTTTTTTTTTTCATTCTCCTCAACTGTTATTAATACATAACGTGTATTTATGTGTAGTAACTTCTGAACACTTCGCAACTTTAGCATTTTTCTTTCCTTTCGATAAATTTTTAATTCTTCCCCTGCAGCAACATTATTCCCTTCCTCTTTCAATTATTTCAGCGCTCATTCCAACGAATATTTAATCGAATGTCCTGCAATGGGCATTAGTAAACAACCCACTCCCTCTCTTTTCCCCTAATTATTTATCTTTCGATAAGTTTTCACCTGAAAATTACGGGACACCCACTGAATTGCAGGAAGAGATAATCGAAAATTTTACGGTAGCAGTTTTACCTGAGAGCTAAAGGGATTAACGTTCCGCAATACAGTAGCGCCCGTAAAACCTACCCCAGTGAGAAGTTGCACCGGTCACTGCTTTCTATGTGTTCATACCCAGTGAGAAGCTTTAGCTGCGTATCGCTGCTGGTTCCAAGTAAGCAGTCACCTGCGTTCTACGTGTAAGCACCCTTACAAACTAAACAGGTATTTTGCATCTACATTCACACACGAGGAGTTATTCAGGAAGGGAAATGCCAGAGGTGAAGTAAACTCTGGCAGTGAGCTAGATGATTTTGTAATAACTGAGAGGAAACTGGAGGAGAAATTGTTGAGGATAAACATAAAAAAGGCACCCGGGGTGGATGGGATCCAGTTATATTAAAGGAGGCAGCGAAGGAAGTACCCTTAGCCATAATTATGAGAGCTTCTTTGAACTGAGTGGAGGTATCCATAGACTGGAGATATGCAAATGTGACCCCAATTCAGAAAGGAGGATCAAAGGTGACACAAGTAATTATAGACCTGTGAGTTTAACTTCTGTTTCAGGAAAATTAATGGAGGCACTGGTTAAAGAAGCACTGCAGGATCATCTAGACAAGACTTCAGTTATAGCTCAACAACAGCATGGTTTTGTTAAGGGAAAGTCTTGCCTGACCAATTTGATTGGACACTAAGATTCTGTGACAAAAGAACTGGATGCAGGGAATAACTTTGATATTATATATTTGGATCTTAGAAAGGCTTTTGATACCGTTGCACATGGAAGACTGCTACACAAATTGGAGCAGTGTGGCACTGGAGGCAAATTGCTGCTATGGATAAAGGGATGGTTGAGGTGGAGAAGACAGAGAGTGGTAATCAATGGACACTGCTCATCGTGGACTGATGTTATTAGTGGTGTCCCCTCAGGGTTCAATGTTGGGTCCACTGTTGTTTTCTGTATTTATAAATGATATTGATGATAGTATATCAAGCTTAATGTCCAAGTTCACAGACAATACAAAGGTTGGCAGAGTTGTTAAGGCCACTACTGACGCTATGATGCTGAAACAGGATCTGGAAAGTTTGAGCAGATGGGCTGAGAGGTGGCAAATGAAGTTTAACATTGACAAATGTAAAGTACTACATATGGGGAAACAGTAACCCCAGAGCAATGCATCAACTCTGTGGTACTACACTGACAGTGGTAGAGAATGAAAAGGACCTGGGGATAATTGTGCAGGCAGATATGAAGTTCTCTGAGCAGTGCAGACGGGCTGCAAGAGTAGCTCATGGTGTCTTGTCAATGATATACAGGAATTTTTCTAGCAGGCATAAGGAAGTGGTTATTCCCTTGTATAAGGCAATGGTCAGGCCACAACTTGAGTACTGTATACAGGTCTGGAGTCCTTATTTTAAGAAGGATGTAGTGTTTCTGGAACGAGTACAGTGAAGGCCAACAAGATTAGTGAATGGAACAAAGGGTTGCTCTTACGAAGAAAGGCCGGAGAAAGTCAAGTTTTAATGAATGGAAGTCAGAGAGTTCCAAGTGATTAGTGGATTTGGGAGAACGATAGAGGCAACAGAAGAAGTTGACGGAATATGGTAGAGAAATTTTGAGCCAGAGAAGATCAAAATGAGGAGATTCAAAATTACTATCTCTGACAGGGAATATCAGAATGGACATATGCACAAGTACCAACTTTGAAAGGAGAGGAATCGTACCGCAAATAATTCGGACAACCGAGATGGACAGTGGTTGAAATAACCGATAACAGAGATTCTGTGTTTCCACATAGTGGATAGGAGCACCTTCACTAACACATAACCAGATGCAACACCTCTGACACTCAACTAGAGCATGTAGAAAAACTGCAACCCCATCACTTCAGGTAATCTCAGAAAACCTTCCTCTGGATCTATACATTGCTTTCTGTGGGCTCCTACATGCCACCAGAACTAAAATGCCCAACAACTGCCTTGGAATCTCAACCATTACTGATGAGAATCTTAGCTCAGAAAAGAGGGGGCTGTGTTTGGAAGTCTCTAAACTGTGGCAAGTTCGTTGGTCCACCAAAACCAAAAGTGACACCATGAGGAAATCATCCCAGCTTTAGCCTTCCTCACTAAACGTACCGTAACTTAGCTCACCGCAACTTGGAGGCCCAATTGCTGTAATCTTCTGTATCAGCACAGCTACAAGTGCCATCTTTGACTATGCTGAGTAGTCGAAGTTGAGATTTGATAAATCTATGATCTCTAAGCCAACTTATGCTTAACTGTCACATACCTCAATACTCAGGCAACTTCTTCTGCAGTGCAAGTGTTCAGCCCTACAGCCTTTTCACTCCCTGATCAAGACCAAGGCCTTCAATGACTTCTTACATTTCTGCGCCAGTCTCTTCAAGCAGAAGAGATGCTTACAGGCTGCCACCTGCTATACCACCCACCCCTGACTAAAACATATTTTGGGATGACCCTCTGGACTGTCATTCTTCACTCAGGCATGTGCATTCAGGACAAGCTTCTGAGCCTCACAGCTGAAGTGGCTCTGCAAACTCTTTTGGGTAAGATCGCTGCTTACACCACTTCTCCCCCCGAGGCAGGATTGTTCTACCTACTGACTCCTTGGTTAAGTAAGAGACAGAGATCTTCTTCTCTGTCTCTTACTTGAATTTGCACTGTCCTCTCTCACCCTTCTCAATTGCTCCCACTAGTGGCCTCCTGCTCACCTTTGGGATCCTCTGATGAGAGTGTTCCAAAGGTGAACAGGAGGTGGTCTCAGCTTTTTCTTTCACTTTCTTCCACTTCATTTCTTGCTGTGCTAGGGGGAGATGGACTCTGACTGGCATCCCTTTTCTGACCTGGCCCAGCTCCTCATGCTGTGGACGGATGCTGAAATGCCCATTCCTGATGACCGGGCCTTCCACTTAGCAACCAAATTATCAACATGAACAATGCACCAATGCAATAGCCACACTATTCACAACCCATTTGGCCTTGGCAGACTCTGTTTCTACACAGACATTTTTTTCTAGTTTTGTGGGAATCTATTGGTACCAATACAGAAAAATTCCTAACCTTGAATTTCGCCTGAATTTCCAAATACAACAATGGAAATGTTCAGAACTGGATATCAAGAACCATTCCAAAACTGCACATGGAAGAGAAGATTTGAAATTAGGTCAAGCAAAAAAATGTTAAGTTATTGTTTAAAAGCATACTGCACAACTAAAAAATCCTATACCTGTATTTTAATAAAAATTGTGTATCTTGTCAGAGAAATTTAATTTCTAGTGCAATGTGGACTTTAAAACCTTTCTACTTTTTCTGAAAAATCTCCTGTTTCCTCTTGCTTACAAATACCTATCTCCAGCTTTTCAAAAGTCCGAATTTGGCAGTTGTGTCTTGCATAATTTGTATGAAAATCTTTTTTTAACTGCTAATAATATATTAGTAGTAAATTCCACTACTAATATTGTTCCAGGGGCTCACATCTGGTGAGTATGGGCTTGGTACACCCAGGATCCTGAGCTGGATATCATCATCCTTCTCTTTCTTGGTGATTCCCTTCTATTTTTGACTCTCTCTCTCTCTCTCTCTCTCTCTCTCTCTCTCTCTCTCTCTCTCTCTCTCTCTCTCTCTCCTCGGAAATTGTTTTTTTAGCTGGTGCAACATAAGCCTCATGCTTCATTGCACTATATGGCTAGTAATAATAATAAAAAATAATATATTATTTAAATTTATCATTTTACAGTGTCATAAAATAGGATGATATATAGAAATATTTAATGTTTTGGTAAACCTTTTAGCAACTATACATTATTGAAAAATGTACAGTTTGTCTAAAAGTGATTTTCTGATCAAAGTTTTGGTTTATAACATTGAAATTGACAGAAATAATCTTCAAAATATAATCTTCAATAATACTGAGCAGTGGCAGAAACCTTTTTTCTCTCAACATCAATTTGTTTCAATTTGGTTCAAAAAACTTATCTGAATAGGGTTACTGGATGACAAATTGGTTTGCCAAACACAATTATATTAAAGTTAAAGTTAAATAATATTAATACTCCTTATAAATACTATCATTAAGTAAGGTATCACTTCTGATAACACAAGTGGGCAACTTGTTATCTATGAATTCTGTTTGGAGCTAGCAGACTTGAGAGTTTTTCCTAAGCCCATAAGAAAATATGGGCTCAGGAATTCACGATAGAAAGTCAAATAATATTTGGCTTTCTATTGTGAATTCCTAATTATGTCTGTATTAGAGAGGGATGCAAAATTATGTCTGTTTTTAATATACTCATTTTAATATACAAAGTTTTTAATATACAAATTTTAATATACGCATAGCTTCTGCTATGAGTATATTAAAATTGGGTACCAGAGTACATATCACCTCAGCAGAACATATATAAACTCCACTAAAGCATTTTTTTATTTTGAATCATGACTTATTGTATTTGTTTCTCATTGATCTTTTAATTGTGATTGACAAGGAAGGTGACATTTACTAATTTACTCAGTAAATCCTAATTTATTGATGGGGGGGGGGGCAGGTTGTTTTGGCCCATATTTCTAGGCTCTATCATAATATGAGGTAAGGATTGAAAAAGAGTAAATTATTTTCCTTGAAAATAAATCCTTAATTATACTAGTTTTTAATAAATTAAAATTCTTTTATTAATCTTCATTACTTTCTAAATTATGAGAAAGTATCAATGTTGAGCCTCAGGTGGCTGTATACTTCAACGAAATTAAGAAAAGAAAAAAAAAAAAAAAAAAAAAAAAAACAGCATTTTTTAAAATTTAGACTTTAATGGAATTTTACTATTTTTTGTGAAAAGAAAAATGATGTTTTTGCAAAAAAAAAAAAAAAAAAACAAGAGCAATTCTGTGGTACAATTCCAGTACAATGGTGAGACAGAGACGGGGTGAAATCAAGTAAGTAAAAAAAGATGAATTTTCAATTGTAAATCCAAAGAGTTGGCAGCTATATCCAAGGTATGGTTTATTCACGGAGTTATCTATGAACTCTGTGCTGTGAAAATATGCACATACAGGGCACCTTCTCCCATTGTCCATCTCAGAACCCATGATTGCTCCCTGCTAGGAGTTCCTGTGCTGTCAGCCCTATGATGCTATATATCTATGTATCTGGTTTATGAGTAGAGTTCAAAAAACAAACATTATTGCAATATCCTTCACATACCTTCTCTTTGACCTTTACAGTCATTATTTCTTTCAATAAATTTAGGTTAATGAAATGAGATCAATGCATTCTAGTGGTTCCTTTGTTTAAATGATTCTTATTGTCTAGTAAAACTTTACTGATAACTACATTGAGAAAATCGTGAATTCTCTAACATGCTGATACAGAAAACAAGTATCATCTAGTAAATCAAGAAATGTTATTTAATTTTTTTTTAGTAACTCAAAACATGAAAGGTTATGGTACTTTAATAACATGCATGGGTTGAGAATTGAGAAGATGCTTGAACTTCTGTAAAAATTATGCAGTTCCTGAACTTTGTTTACTATGTTTCAATTAACATCTGAAACATTAAAGTGCCCTGTAACAATACATTCTAATCTACTGTCCCACTCTATTAGTCATTACAGGTGTACATTATATTCATACAACCCAAAAAATATTTTAAAAAATAATTTTATAACTGAACTTAGAAGTGAAAATGAGAAAAAACCATGGCAGCTAACTAAAAATTATGAGAAGTTTATTTCTTTTGATGTTACAGTATACTACTCTTATCAGATGATGTTATTGTGGTAACTGCAATTATGATACTGGATGTGGATTCAATAAAGAGCTAAAATCTTGAAGAAATAGTCCACCTGTAGAAAAAAAGTATCCATATGTCAAAATATATAATGTACAATTATAATTGAGAATAAACCTTGTATATTTGAGTCTAGCCTCTTCTATGTACGTGGAACAGCTTCTTGTGATCTTTGGTTCTCACTGTTTGCCAATAAAACAATATATAACATGACAATATAATATGGGAGATGGCATGTGAACCATATGTAGGTAAATAAGAACCTTCAGAGTAAAGCATATCACTAAGACTGCTGAAATCATTTAACATCAATATAATAAGTAGCCACTTTATTTTTGCTTTTGTGGTAGAAATATTCCTGAAACGCAGTCCATAAATTAAAATCTAATTTCGAATTATGTAGTAAGTGCTTTTAAAATGCTTACTGATTGTAAAGAGAAGATTAAGAAAAAAACATATTATATTATATTAAAATTATACATTATAAATATATAATACAACTAAATCAACTTAGTTTTTGTGGCTGCAATGTAAACTTTAATAATTACTAAACAGTGTGTTAATGTGTCCTATTTTAGCAATTCTAACAGCAGTGACTTACTTACTAATATTAAAAATTAATATAAGGTAGTCAAATGTAATAACATGCAGGTTATGTTTTATTCTGAGAAATTAGAATTCCTCAGAATTTGAAATAAAAATTAACAATTATGTTCGGGTGGCTTAGGTTAATTTTCCTGCAGGAAAGCACGGTCATTACTGTCAAAATAGCCTGCTAAAATAAGAAACTTCAGCATACCATTGATATAATAGTTATTAGCTTTCTAGAGCTAAGCAAATTTTCTTTTTTTTTTTTGAGTAAAATCTTCATATCTCCAGAATTAAAAAATTTGAAGCTTTTCAAAAATTTTTCAAAAGAACAATTCATTTCATCAACTTCACTGTACACGTGATTCACGATTCTGTTCTTCATAACATAACATTCTGCTTACTTCCAAAAACTTTTCCATATCTGCTGAATCTAAGCCAATAGGAGACATGTCATGGAATTTATCAATGTTTGCCATCTAATCATATCACAGCATGAGGAAACTATAGAAAAGTTTCATGTGGTTATATTTAATATTTGTAGAAGAAAAGAGAAATTAACCTCAATATGATACATAGAACACTTCAGTATGATACTCTCCAGAAATTAAAACAAATAAAAGATTAACGGAAAATGATTACAGTAAAAAATCAATTGAAAACAACTCAAAAATTATAGTTAAAGAGTGCTCTGTGCGCTCTGGATTCATTATGGTGAGTTGTTACGTAGCACAGAGTGAAACGAAAGACAGAATAAATAAATGACAAGTTTAATATTATTAATTTGTAAAACACACATATATTAAATACATACAGTATAAATAGCTTTCGGTTTTATGGTAACCTTCATCAGTTAAACTGACAGTTTAGGAACGTAGAACATAAGGACATGTAGTGCCAGTCATGTATAGTGAACTGTGTGATGTAAAAGTTAACTGTTTGATAGTCTGTGGTTGTGACGTATGCGAACGTTGCCAACGTTTGTCACTCACGAGAATGGTTGCTTCAATAATAGGGTGGACACGACATCCACTACTTCTGTTGACTGAAGTATTAGAGCACATGATGTGCAACGACTCCAACCAGGTGCGGCGCCAGTAATGGTGGGACTGATCGACAACCACAACATCATGGTGCGGGTCAATGTCATATCAGATCGACCAGAAGTGCTTGGCAATGGCCAAGTGTTCTATGTCTACAAGCGGATGGCTCTTTCGTGTTCTGAAAGACGTTTGCCGAGCCGTCTCCCAGTTTCTCTGATGTAGCATCTAGTGCAGTCACGGCAAGAAATGCGGTAGACTAGTCCACTTTGTAGTAATGTGGGAACCGGTGTTTTCACTCTAGAGATGAGAGATTGCAATTTCCTGCCCGGGAGCTGTACACACTTTATCCTATGTGATTTCAGGACCCTAGAAACCTGCTGTGATAGGTTTGGGTAGCATGGGATAAAGGCACTCGCAGTGGAGTCATTACCTTGAATATTCCTGTTGGTCGCTACGTGGTCATGTGTCTGCAGGTCACACCTATCAAGGGTGTGACCCTTGATAGGTGGGATAGTGCAGTGCCAAGAAGATGGCTGCATGTGTGTGCTGACCGATAGTTGGTAAATTGGCCAGCACACATTGGTTTGTGGTAGACAGTTGTCTTCAAGCACATGCCCTCACATCAGACAAGGGCATCTAAGTATGGTAGGGTATTGCCTGACTCTAGTTCGATGTTGAATTTTATGAAAGGCAACAGAGAGTTGAGGTGGTTTAAGAGCTGGTTGCCCGAATCTCTGGGGATAACTACAAACACATCATCCACATAATGACACCAAAAGGCAATGGGATCTGAAACATTCATAAATGCACAACCCTCCAATTCTTCCATCGTGATGTTTGCTGTGACTGTACTAACTGGGGAACCCCTGGCTGTGCCGTGCACCTGTTGGTAAATGAAGTCGTTGAAAATAATTGCACCACCAGTTAAGCACAGTCTGAAGGTGGTGGAGATATCATCTGGTGTTAGTTTGGTCCTGCTGCCAAGGGTCTGGTCGTTATCCAAGAGTTTCTTGGCACATTTGATGGCAAATTTGACTGGGATGGAGGTGAAAAGGGACACTACATGATGCCATGATTTGATCTTCTGAGATGGATAGGGTTCTGAAACTCAAAAATTAATTAAAAATTCAAAAAACAACTCACAAATTTATTAAAAAGTAAAAAAAAAAAACAATTTAAAAAAATAATTAAAAAAGCAAAAAAATTTTAAAAATTAATTTTTTCAATTGATTTTTTACTGTAATCATTTTGCATTAATCTTTTGTTTTAATTTCTGGACAGTATCATACAGAAGTGTTCTACATATCAATTGAGATAAATTTCTCTTATTCTTCTACAAATATCGATATCAATGTGCAGAACATATTGAGCATCATAGCTGTTATATACTATCACGGTTATATTTAATTTGCATCTGTAACTACAGAAATTTTTTCTTATGTATATATATATATTTTTTTGTTTATTTAAACTTAAGGCTAAGAATATGAAGCTTAGGAACATTTTCCAAATGCTATAATTGCAGTAGTGGTAATATTACTTTTCACTCCTTTGGAATATTGTCTGCTTTTAACTATCAGCAGTATAATATTAAGTTTCAAAATTCTGGCAAGGGCTAAATCCCAGTGTTGTAAGATCTATGAAGATCTATTGTATTTTTTTATCAAATCAAAGCACACAAGTATTAGCTGTAGTGATGTTATACAATTCAAGCAGTCTTAATGACATATTTTGATGTATACACATGTTCACTATTTATCTAAAAAGACAAATGCCATTGTATATGAATGCAAATGGTGGAGTGAAAGTCAGAAGAAGCTTGACAATGATATCCAAGGTTTTCCCAATTTAGATATTATTGCAACAGAAAAAGAACTATAATATATACACACTGACACTGACTTAGCATTGCATTAGCAACATCTCCCCCCCCACTTGTGCAGGAATGTCAAAAAACCCTTCTCATTTCACCTATCTAGTCCTTCCTTGAATTTATTTAAGCTATCCACTTCTACAATAATAGATGGAAGTTTGTTCCAGCAATCACCCACCCACCCATTGGCTAAAGGCAAACTACTGCACATCTATTCTGCAACCATCGTTCCTCAATTTGAATTTATGCCCCCCTCATGTACATAGTATAGGCAAGAGAGAGACTCCCATCAGCACTGTGTTTGCTCAATCCATTCAAAGGCTTAAAAATTTCAATCAGATCATCTTGCAGGTGCCTAGTTTTCAGACACAGCAATATGCAGAACTGAAGCCATTCCTTTCTTGATAACAGCACCCTTTTTGTTCCTCCCCCATCAATCTCATTGCCCTTCTCTGTCTCCATTTCAGCAGCTCTACATCCTTCCTAAAATGGGGCCTCCAGACCTGTATGCAGTACTTGAGATGTAGTCTGACCTTGCCTTATACAATGGGATAATCATCTCATTATCCCTTAGCAACAGTTCTGTAATCGTAAAATTAGCAGAAGGTATACTCTGTGAATGTTACGTATGCAGAGAGTATACTGTGCTTATTAATCGAATTCCAGAAAATATAGAGCATGTACCCATATATATATATAAGTCATTTCAAAAACCAGAAGGTATATGCTATTCACTTGAAAAAATCCAGAGGGTGTACGCGTATACCTGTGTATACCATCCACTACAGTGCTGTTTAGCAAAATTCTTGTATATCATTGAAAAACCCCATGAGGTGACCAGGCAACCTGTCTGCACTACTCAGAGAACTTCATATCTGTCTGCACAATTACCTCCAGGTCTTCATTTTCCATTACCCTGAGTGTAGTATCACACAATCGGTGTTACTCTGAGGTTACTGCTCTCTGCATGCAGTACTTTGCATTTCTCAATGTTAAACTTCAATTACCATTTCTCAGCCCATCTGCCTAATTTTTCTAGATCCACTGCAGTAGCATACTGTCATTTGGAAAGAGAATTGGTTTGATAAGTATGAGAAAAGGATGATGAGGAACAAGTTCAAACGGGCAGGAATTGGTAACATCTTTGACTTTCCACTGGTAAGTAGCAGGCTCACACCCTCTACTTACTCTACTAAATCAACGTTAGTGACCGCATTGATGCCATTTAGGAAGTGACGTAATTTACATTATTTCTGTTTCACATTTTCGTCAAAGATCTTTTCACATAAAATATCTGTTGTGTGCACAGGGTACACATGGGCATTTTTTTGCATGGTCGACCACCATAAATCTTTTCTTGCTTTTAACAGTCCCCCCCCCCCCAAGTGGAAGGGGTGGATGATAGGAGGACAGAAAGTCTTCCTATCATCCATTCCATCTTCTTTTTTATCTTCATCTATTCCTCTCAACCTCATGTCTCGTCTTGTCAATCGATTCAGCCCTGGAGAGATTTTCCGAAACTGTCAGCCTCTACCACCCATGTAGGTAACTTATTTCGATAATTTATAATTCACTGGCTAAAACAAAACCTCCTGCAATCTATCTAAACATTTCTCCCCGTAACTTGAATTTATAGTCCCTAGTTCTAGAATGAGGATGAAATATCCTCATTCATTTTACTATTGCCTCTCAGAGCTGTTTGTTGTTATTTGGTTTTTAAGAGCATTAGCAACTAAGGCCATATTGCTCCGGGAATATGTGGTGGTCATTCCCTTGACTTTCCGCATCCTCCGTATTTGGTGGTGACAGGCTCGAACCCCGGTCTAATCAAGAAGCGTGTGCTATGCACTGCTGCTCCTTCCCACCTGGCTACGGAGTCGCCTGCCTCTCAGAGCCTTAAACACATCAATCAACTAAGGTGCCTAGTTTCCAAGCTGTGCAACCCACATATTCAAAGTCTTTCCTCATAAGGACATCGTTTTGCCAATTTCACTAAGCGAGTTTCCCATCTCTGGACCCTTTCAAGAAGCTCATTGTCAGGAAGTGATCATGCAATTGTCACTTCCTGACAATGAGGAAGTGATTATGCAATCATCAGTTGGAAGATGAAGAAAGATGTTGCTGTAGCTAAAGGCAAAGGTATGGGTTCTAATTTCAGAATATGGGAATTTGATAGTCTAAAGTGCTATATGGCATCTGTGAATTGGGAGGATTGCAGAAGGATTGTGATTACATTTGAATTATGGAATACTTTTAAAGTATTCCATAATTCACAGCAAAAATCACAGAAGCTATGAACATGTACATACCTTTAGAAAATACTGCAAGAGGAGGATGCTGAAATGCAGAGCTAGCTGGTCAAATAGAGCAAAATAGCATGGGATAGTTACAGAGTGATGAAAAGTATCGAAGCCTACAACAGATACAATTTGATTTGAAATAGTACCTCAAATAAAGCCAAGGAGACAGTGGCTGCATATGAGAAAGCAGCGGCTAAGAGAGCAAAGAATGGACACAAGGAATTTTTCACAAATATGGATACAACAAAGAAGAAAGCTAATCAGATCGGAAGTCTTAGATAACCCATGTTGTGGATGAATTGAATATTCATCAGGCTTTACTGACAAAAGACCATGCTACAGGCTGTGCAAGTAAGGCTGAGCTATTGAGCCACTGAGGTTAATTATGAGGGCATCTTTGGACCCAGGGAAGATTTCTTTGGACTGGAGAAGTGTCAATGTGTTGCCGATACATAAAAGTGGCTCTAGGAATGAAGTTGGTAACTACAGACTGGTTAGTCTGACTTCAGTGGTAGGAATAATTTTAGAGGCAATGATTAAGAGTGCAATCCAGGGACCTTTAGATAGATGTGCCATTCTGAAGGACATACAACATTGCTTTGTTAAGGGAAAATCGTGTTTAACTAACTTAGTAATCTATTCTGACACAGTTACTCATGAGCTGGATTTAGAGAAAAATTTCCGATTTCAACATTGTTTATTTAGATTTTAGCAAAGAATTTGACTTGGTCCTTCATGAGGAATTACTGTATAAGCTTGAACAAGTTGGAATTACTGGTAAAGTTCTATGATGGACTGCTGGGTGACTGCAGGGCAGAAGGCAGATGGTTGTGATTAATGGATATTCTTCAGATTGATGTAATGTCAGGAGTAGGGTCCCTCAAGGACTGGTTCTTGGACCACTGCTGTTTCTCATTTTCATAAATGATGCTGATGAAGGGATAGAAGGCACATCATCAAAATTAGCAGATGACATAAATGGCAGAGTCAATAATGATCAGAGCCAAGCAGTGCTCCTTCAGGATGACTCGAACACACTTCAAAGATGGTTAGAGAAGTGGCAGCTATATTTTAATGCTGCTAAATGCAAGGTTTTACAACTGGGGAATAACAACCCACAAATAAATTATATACTTGGTGAGGTTAATTAAAAACAGTGGAGGAAAGGGATCTGGGAGTTACAATATGGGCAAGCAGCCAGCCCATGGTGTCCTATCAATGATTTGTTGTACATTATCCTGTACAGATAGGAAGGTCATAATCCCATTGTATAAGGCAATGGTAACACTACATTTGGATTACTGTGTTCAAGTATGGAGACCTCATCTGAAAAAAAAAAGACATTGGGTTTCTTGAAAGGGTCCAAAGATGGGCAACTCGAATGGTTATATCGGCAGAAGGATGCATGAGGACTCCAATTATATGGGCTACAGAGTTTGGCAATCAGGCACCTCAGAGGTGACTTGATTGAGGTTTACACGGATCTGAGAGGGATTAGCAAAATGAATGAAGGTGGAATTCTCACTGTTATAAAGAATTCCAGAAGTAGGGTTCATAAGTTCAAATTACAGGGCTTGAGATTTATATTAGATTGCAGGAAGTTTTCTTTTAGCCAGCGAGTCATTGATTGCTGGAACAAGTTGCCCTCATAGGTAGTTGAGACTGACAGTTTTAATAAATTCATAGGTCAACTGGATAGTTACCTGTGTGAGGAGGGAAGTACAGAATTTGTATTTTTTTTTATCTACTTGGTTTTTTTTTTGCCAATGCAGCAAAAGCCTGTGACTTCCTTGCACTGTATGGGGAATATTATTACTATACACTATATTCTTTCTGAACACATTGTACTCCCCATATTAATATTCTGTTCCCTTATATCTGAGGGGCATCATGTCTCTGATATCTCAACAATGTCTGCATTTGATGATTTGTTTGTCTGGGAGCTTTACGGAGCAAGGGCAACATGGCCATAATGCACCTGCATTTGATGACTTGTCCAGCACCTGAAATTCATCAAATTTATTATTTATTTATTTATTATGCTTCTTGCACTGGTGTACATGCATCTTACTCTTTAGTTACTGTAACATTTAGTTGTTCTATGATGACTCTGTGGGCCTCGAAAACCATGGCACCTTGCTTTCCAGACTGCTGCATGTTCCGATAGAAGCAGTGCAAGAATCATTTTCACATCTGCCTGCAGCTTTTGTGAATCTATTATTCTGTGTATCCCCCTCCCCCGCTATCAGGTTTTCTGACCCACCTAACAATGCCTTGATAGTGTATCTCATTCCTATAGAAGCAGTCTCTTCTGTTAACAAGCACCCTATTAACTTCCTGTATTGTTGAATATTAGGGATAATATCATTTAATTAAATAATATTTTAAATTGCATAAAATGTAACTTACCTCAAGTAATGCGTCCTCAGGCAGGTCTGTACAGTGGACTGCATTTTTAATTTTATCTTGACCAAACATTGCTCGTAATGAATGAGGACGAAGTTGCTGAGCAATATGCTACGTTTAAATTTATAAATTATTTAAGAATTGAATCTAAGCAAGTTTTATTCAATATAAAAGCTGAATTATGAAATTAAAGAGTAAAACTCAGGTTCTGAAAAGTAAGTGGCAACACTTTACACATGAAAGATAAATTAATGGGAACTCCTTTCTTAAAGGAACAACCAAAAAAAACCACTGCTTTACTCTACTGCTGACAGCCATAAACGAGTTTACCGTTAACACTATTCAGTAGCAGAAAATTAAAATACTACTTCACTAGTGATAGATGGTTGAAATGGCATGCTGTGATAGAAAAATGACTAAGCCAAGTCTCGATTCTGTGATTTTTGACAGGGCTGTGTGATCAAAAAGTAAACATTAGAAGAGGATTGTACACCGTTAGCAAAATAGAAGAAAAAGGATGGAAGCTGTATTATATGGCAGGTTCATAGTGTTACCCCAAATCTCCACAGAATGAAGGAATGTAGCAAGTCTGTTGTATAGAAATTTTACACACAATATCATTTATCATTCTATTAAATGCAGCTAAAAAAAAAAAATCTGCCACCTCTAATAGTACTATTCTTCTATTTTGTTAGTCAGGGAAGACAGCCAAAGCCTTTTTTGATCCAATAACCATGTGTGCAGGATGCTTATAGCTGAGATTAGTTTCCCCAAAGAGTTCAGGATGCAAGAAAGTTATAACAGCATATGCAATATTTATCTTGTATAAAAGTACCACAGAAATGTTGTGGGTGGCTGGCAAATTTAGATTTTGGTCAAGGCTACGAGGAGTCAGTTTATTGTGTGTGTGTAAATTGCATGCATTCTGTGATGGCCAGTATGGCTATTTGTGTAAATGAAAATATGAATTTACAATATAAAATATTGCATATAAATTAAAGAAATTTATATCTGACTTCCAAAACCATATCTGCCTTCTTCAGCAAACCTTTGGCCTCTCCCATTCTCTTTTGCTGTTCTGCAGGGATCATTTCTTTGGAGGTTACAATGGGAATCACAGTGAGATCTGTTGTCCCTTAATTTCAAGGGAGCAGATTTCATATATTTTTCACAGGATGGCCACTAGTGAATCCAGCAGACAAAATGTATTGATGACTCATCATTTACACAAATGGCTATCTGTGTAAATGAAAATATGAATTTACAATATAAAATATTGCATATAAATTAAAGAAATTTATATTAGCATTAGCATTAGTAGAGGCATTTGATGCAAGAAAGCAAGCTTATGCAGCATCAGCCAAAAAAAAAAAAAAAAAAAAAACCCACTTCCACTTCACCCCTCTGTTCGTTCAAAATACCTGTCCAGCTGAGCCTTAAACTTATTTAGGCTATCAACCTCCACCACAAGGGATGGAAGTCTGTTCCACCAACCAACCACCCGCTGGCTAAAGGCAAATTTCCGCACGTCTATCCTACATCTGTCTTTCCTCAATTTGAATTTATGCCCTCTCAGGTGATTTTTCTGAGCTAGAGGAAGAATCCCATCAGCATTGAGCATGCTTAAACCATTCAAGGCTTTATACACCTCTATCCGATCACCTCGCTGGTGCCTAGTCTCCAGACACTGTAATTTGCAAAACTTAAGCCTTTCTTCGTAAGAGCACCCCTTTGTTCCATTCACTAATCTTGGTGCCCTTCTCTGTACTCGTTCCAGCAGCTCTACATCCTTCTTGAAATGAGGCCTCCAGACCTGTATACAGTACTCTAGGTGTGGCCTGACCATCGCCTTATACAATGGAATAATCACTTCCTTATCCCTGCTGGAAAAATTCCTGTATATCATTGACAATACTCCATGAGCTACTCTTGCAGCCCGTCTGCACTGCTCAGAGAACTTCATATCTGCCTGCACAACCACCCCCAAGTCCCTTTCATTCTCTACCACTGTCAGTGTAGTACCACAGAGTTGATACGTTGCTCTGGGGTTGCTGTTTCCCATGTGTAGTACTTTACATTTGTCAATGTTAAACTTCATTTGCCACCTCTCAGCCCATCTGCTCAACCTTTCCAGATCCTGTTGCAGCAGCATAGTGTCAGTAGTGTCCTTGACAACCCTGCCAACCTTTGTATCGTCTGCAAACTTGGACATTAAGCCTGATATACCATCATCAATATCATTTATAAATACAGAAAACAATAATGGACCCAACACTGAGCCCTGAGGGACTCCACTAATAACATCAGTCCACGATGAGCAGTGTCCATTGATTACCACTCTCTGTCTTCTCCCCCTCAACCACCCCTTTATCCATAGCAGCAATTTGCCTCCAATGTCACACTGCTCCAATTTGTGTAGCAGTCTTCCATGTGCAACAGTATCAAAAGCCTTTCTAAGATCCAAGTATATAATATCAAAGTTATTCCCTGCATCCAGTTCTTTTGTGACTGCATCATAGTATCCAATCAAGTTGGTCAGGCAAGACTTCCCCTTAACAAAACCATGCTGTGTCTGAGCTATAACTGAAGTCTTGTCTAAATGATCCTGCAGTGCTTCTTTAACCAGTGCCTCCATTAATTTTCCTGGAACAGAAGTTAAGCTCACAGGTCTATAATTACTTGTGTCAGCCTTTGATCCTCCTTTGTGAATTGGGGTCACATTTGCACATTTCCAGTCTATGGGTACCTCCCCTGAGTCCAAGGAAGCTCTCATAATTATGGCTACGGGTTTGCTTACTTCCTTTGCTGCCTCCTTTAATATAACTGGATAGATCCCATCCACCCCGGGTGCCTTTCTTGTGTTTATCTTCAACAGTTTCTCCTCCACTTTACTCCCAGTTATTTCAAGATTCTGTAGCTTACTGCTAGAGTTGAATACACCTCTGGCATTCCCCTCGCTGAATAACTCCTCATGTGTGAATGTTGATGCAAAATATTCATTTAGTTTGTTAGCTACCTGAGCAGGATCATCAACAGTTGACCCATCAATATCAAGTGGACCAATCTGATTCATCCCCTTCCTTCTAGAGTTTACATAAGTAAAGAACTCTTTGCTGTTTTTCTTTGCATCCCTTGCCAAGGATTTCTCGTAATCTGCCTTCGCCTGCCTAACCTCCTTTGTAACTTGGTTGCATATCAACTTGTATTTATCATAGGCTTCTGTGTCATGTGTTAATTTGTATGTATCCCATGCATTTTTCTTCTCTGCCATATGCCTCATTAGTTCATCTGACATCCATTTTGGCCTAAACCTTGAACAATATTTCTTAGTTGGTATGTAAAGCCTAGTAGCTTCCAAGATAAGTTCTTTGAATGCTTCCCATTTTGAATTTGCTGTTGGTAACATCATCAGTTGGTCCCACTGTATAGAATTTAAATACTGTCTCAGTCCATCGTAGTCGCCTTTACGGAAGCAATAACCCTTCCCTTTACCCCTAATGGTAGTTACCTCTTTGAGTAAATCCCACTTCAGCACACTGTGATCACTGCCACCTAGTGGTTCATTTATCTGCAGATTCTTAATGCATGAAGAATCACTGCTGATAATCAAATCAAGAGTATTACTCCCTCTAGTTGCCTCCCGAACATGCTGATGTAGAAAACAATCATCCAATAAATTCACAAAAGCCCTGCTAGTGTGTGAGTAACCAGCCCCCAAATTCAAGTCAATATCTGGGAAATTAAAATCTCCCATTATAAGACACTCTGATTTACTGGCCCACTCTATTTCCCTGTACAGTTCCTTATTATACTCATCAGAGTCATTAGGCCTATAGCACACTCCTACTCTCAATTTTGATCTCCCAATGTTTATGTCACACCAAACTGACTCCACACTGCACTGTCCAGCGATGTCGATTGGCTTCACTTCCTTGGTTTTTATGTGTTTCTTAACTAATAGCATAACCCCCCTTCCTATCCTGTCTATCCTTTCTGTAGATGTTGTACTCCCCAAATTGCAGTTCTGCATCCCTTATATCTGTGTGACACCACGTCTCTGATATACCAACAATATCTGCCTTCGATGTTTTGAGCAATACCTCAAATTCATCAAATTTATTTACTAAACTCCTAGCATTGGTGTACACGCAAGTATACCTGCACCTGTTTCTATTCTTAGCTACCCTAACACAACCCATGTGTTTACTTGTACCGCAGTGGCTCCCAGCAGTCTCTGAAATACCATGCATCTTGTTTTTCAGGCTTCTGCTCATTCTAATAGAAGCAGTGCAAGAATCTCTTTCACCTCTGCCAGTGGCTACTGTCAATCTATTGGTCTTTGTCTCCCCCCAAGCTAGCAGTTTTCCGACCCACCTAACACTGCCTCGATAGCATCAGCAAATATTCTTGCACCCTTTCTATTTAAGTGTATCCCATCCCTGTAGAAGCAATCTCTCCTGTTAACAAGTACAGTCCAGGCTGAAAAAAATTCTACCCCTTGAGCCTTGCACAATCTTTCCAGGGCCGAATTGATCGACAAGGCTCTCATCATATACTCCCTCCTATCGTGTCTGGGCATATCTGACTTCCAAAACCATATCTGCCTTCTTTAGCAAACCTTTGGCCTCTCCCATTCTCTTTTGCTGTTCTGCAGGGATCATGTCTTTGGAGGTTACAATGGGAATCACAGTGAGATCTGTTGTCCCTTAATTTCAAGGGAGCAGATTTCATATATTTTTCACAGGATGGCCACTAGTGAATCCAGCAGACAAAATGTATTGATGACTCATCTAGATCAGCTAGTGAATAATTTTCTGCCTCTACTATGCTAAATTATTGGAATGAGTGTCTCAATCACCCATTCCAATAATTTAGTCCAGTAATTAACAACTCACTAACTACAAGAATTTCCTACAATCCAACCTAAACCTCTTTCCTCATAATTTCAATTTATGATCCTCTAGTTCTAGAATCTTCTGCAACTGTTCATAATTAGAGATGATTAGCTTTCATTAATTTCACTATCATTTCTCAGAACATTAACATTAGTACAGGCACATGATGCAAGAGAGCAAGCTTACACAGCATCAGAAAAAAAAAAAAATTCCCATTTCATTGATCCATTCTTTCCAAATGTTTGTCTAATTCTGCCTTGAATTTATTTAAGCTATCAACTTATTTATTTAAGCAGGTGGTCATCCTGCCGAAATGACCAGAACCGGGAAACCGGGGAAACTAGGCAAGAAACCGCATGAAATTCGGAACAAGCCCGGCCATACGGTTTGAAGATCAATGCTGATAAGACAAAGGCCCTGATAACAGATGGGTCGCAAGCCACCATCTATCTCGAAGGCGTCCAGATCGAGCAAGTGCAGGACTTTAAATACCTTGGGTCGCTGGTCCAGGAGAAGAAAGTTGCATCCACCATGGAAATCCACAGCAGAATTGGACAGGCGGCCACTGCGTTCGCCTCGCTCAAATGGTGTCTGTGGAAGAGGACCAACATTTCCACAAAGACTAAAATCCGACTCTTCCGGACTTTGATCCTGCCCATTCTTCTTTACGGATCGGAAACATGGATTTGTCTCAAGTTAGATTTGAACAAACTTGAGGTATTCCAAATGCGATGCCTGTGGCAGATCTTGGGCATCTCTCTTCGCGACCGCATCACTAATGATACCACCCGTGCCAGATGCCAACAGCAACCAACCATTGCCGACCAAATCCAGAAGCGAAGGCTTAGATGGTTTGGCCACGTATGTAGAATGGGCACGAATAGAATACCATCCACACTCCTTTGGAGACAACGACCCACCCAATGGAGCATCCAACGGACCGCGCCTAGGAAAACGTGGGCCAAGCAAGTGGAAAATGACTTGAAGAGCCGACGTCTCGACCTTAACCAGGCTAGGACTGACGCCATGGATCGTAAGGTATGGAAGAACATCACAGAGCAAGTCCGAAACCCTGCGGCACCTACAGCAGCATACTGGTTGCATGGCCAACCGCCTCCCCCAGCTGCCAGCTAAGGACCGAAGAAGAAGAAGAAGCTATCAACTTTCACAACAACAGATGGAAGTTTGTTCCAGCAATCAACTACCTGCTGGGTAAAGGCAAACTTCCACACATCTATTCTACAACTGTCTTTCCTCAGTTTCAATCTATGTCCCTTCAGGTTTATAATCTGAGAAAGAGGAAGAATCCCACAAGAACTGAGCCTGCTCAATCCAGTCAAGACCTTATACATCTCAATCAGATCGTCTCACAGGTGCCTAGTCTCTAGAAGCTGCAATTTGTAGAACTTAGGCCTTTCTTCATAAAAGCACCCGTTTGTTCCCTTCACAGTTCCCAGTCTTGTTGCCCTTCTCGGTACTCGTTCTAGCAACTCTACATCCTTCCAAAAATACTTTACTCTACATACTTAACATTCTGAAAAGAAACTTAACTCTACATAAGTTATGAGATAATTAGTTTACTGAACCATGTCTCCAGACACTCCAGTTATTCAAAACTGTAGCATAGATTGAGTACAGTGCTAATTTCAACTTCTATACAGCATTGCCCTATTACATTTTCAGACATTTTTTTCATTCCCAACTTTAGCGATTGTTATCAAGTCAAAAAGAAAATCGAATAATGAAGAGGAGAATTTTTGAAATACAACAATAAAATCGTGTTTTGCCTAAATATTATTAATTTTCAAGAGACCAATCCTGTTGTTTTGTTTGTTTATTTGGTTTTTAAGAGCATTAGCAACTAAGACCATATTGCTCCGAGATATGCGGTGGTCATTCCCTGACCTTTCCGCATCCTCCGTGTTTGGTGGTGACGGGCTTGAACCCCGGTCTAATCAAGAAGCGTGTACTACGCACTGCTGCTCCTTCCCACCTGGCTATGGAGGCGCCACCAATCCTGTATATGCATTTTTTGAGACTCAAATCGAAATAAAATAAAATATGAATGTTAGAAGAAAATTCATATTTAAGTGAACCAGAGTGTCCTCTGGTTAAGTAACTGTATTGAGTGTCCTCTGGTTAAGTAACTGTATTTTCCAAGTCAAAGTAAGACTGATGGATGTTTTTCCCAGCTAGAGAACCAATATGCTTTCATGGTTTTTGACTGTACACAAACTTGTGGTTGAAATGTTAACCTGACAATACTTGTTAACATTAAAAACAGCTGGAACTAAAACTGCTAGTACCTGAATCTGCAGTGCTAATTTTTACAGATCTGTCACAATGTGGGCATAAACAGATGTAAATAAATGTGAAAAATAATTTACAAAACCATGAATTGCATTGAAATAATTATATATACAAATCAAAATGAAAATAGCAATAAAAATAAAATTATATTAAAGTAATCATTTATCATATTTGTCAAACTGTTAAACAAGTGTCATCCTTGTGGTTGTCGTCTTTTGTTTCTAAAGATAGTGGGTGTTGGTCTAGCTGGGCTCTTTCCTTTCATCTTGGTAGAGGATTGGTAATTAGTATTAGTATTAGTAACGGCCGTATGGTGCAAGAAAGCCTATGGCTTATGCTGCACCAGCCAAAAAAAAAAAAAAAAAAAAAAATCCGAACAAAACAATGATAAAAACAAAAATTAAATAAATAAATAATAATAATTAATAAATAAATAAAAATAATAAAATGAAATAAAAAGGAAATCAATTCCTATCATCCTATGCGCTTCCCTTACCCGAAAGTACTATCCAGATGACCTTTGAATTTCCCCAAACTGTCGGCCTCTACCACCCATGAAGGCAACTTATTCCAATAATTTATAACTCGCTGGCTAAAATAAAACTTCCTGCAGTCCAATCTAAACATTTCCCCCCGTAACTTGAATTTATGTCCCCTAGTTCTAGCATCATTTATAATCTTGAAAATTTTGTCCTCATTCATTTTACTGATGCCTCTCAGAGCCTTAAACACCTCAATCAAATCTCCTCTAAGGTGTCTAGTTTCCAAACTCTGCAACCCACATATTCGAAGTCTTTCTTCATAAGGACGCCCTTTTGCCGATCTCACCAGGCGAGTTACCCTTCTTTGCACCCTTTCAAGAAGCTCGATGTCTTTCTTTAGGTGCGGTCTCCATACTTGAACACAGTATTCCAAGTGTGGTCTAACATAAGCCTTATATAATGGGATTATCACGTCCCTATCTCTACTTGCAAAAGTTCGATAGATCATCGATAGGACACCATGGGCCTTCCTTGCAACCTGTTTACAATGCTCAGAGAATTTCATGTCTGACCGTATCGTAACACCCAAGTCCCTTTCCTCCAGTACTGGGTTTAGTTGAACTCCACCAAGTGAATAAGTTATTTTGGGATTACTGTTTCCCAGGTGTAATACCTTAAACTTTGTTGGATTAAAGCATAGCTGCCATTTTTCTGACCATTCTTGAAGTCTATCTAGGTCTCTCTGAAGAAGCTTGACAGTGATCATTAACTACTCTACCAATTTTAACATCATCTGCAAATTTAGACATCACACCCTCTATTCCTTCATCAATGTTGTTTATGAAAATTAAAAACAACAGTGGTCCTAATACTGATCCTTAGGGAACCCCACTTCTTACATCAACCCAATCTGAGGAATAGCCATTTATCACAACCCTCTGCCTCCTGCCCTGAAGCCATCCTTCTATCCATCTAAGGATTTTCCCAGTGATTCCAACCTGTTCCAGCTTATAAAGCAACCGCTCATGTGGGACTGAGTCAAAAGCTTTGCTGAAATCTAAATAAACAATGTCGAAATTATTCCCTAAATCCAGCTCGTGAGTGACCCTTTCGAAATAGCGAACCAGATTTGTTAAACATGATTTTCCCTTTACAAAACCATGCTGAGTATCCTTGAGAATTTCAATTCGATCCAAATGATCCTGAATTCCACCCTTGATCATTGCCTCCATGATTTTCCCCACCACTGAAGTCAGACTGACAGGTCGATAATTTCCCACTTCACTTTTAGAGCCACCCTTATGTATGGGAGATACATTTGCACTTTTCCAATCCAAGGGAATCTCCCCAGAGTCTAGTGATGCTTGCATAACCAGCCTCAGTGGTTCAATGCACTCGCTTGCCGCCTCTCTCAAGATTATAGGGTATATTCCATCAACTCCAGGAGCCTTACTGGTCTGTAGGCTTGAAAGTTTTTTCATTAAATAATCTTGCGAAATTTCAATATCATTAATATTTTTTAACTTCGCTCCCACAATTTCCCATTGCCACAAAAGGCTTTTCATTTGTAAATATCGATGCAAAATAACTGTTGAGTTCATCTGCAACGGCAGCTGGTGTATTTATTACTATCCCCTTTCCCTTACGTAAAGGTCCGATCTGGTTTGTCCTGCTCTTCTTGGCATTTATATATGTGAAGAATTCTTTATCCCCCCTCTTTGCTCTGTTTGCTAGTGATTTCTCATAAACTGCCTTTGCCTGTCGAACCTTTTCTGTGGCTCTATTACACATCACCTTGTAGCTGTTATAGGCTTCAGTACTTTTTATTGCTCTGTAACTTTTCCATGCCACCTTTTTCTGCTCAAGTAATGTGGCAACTTCACTATTCATCCAACTTGGAACCCTTCTCGTGGAGTATTTTTTTAATGATATATACGCATTCAAGGCATCTGTGATTAATGTTTTAAAAGCGTACCACAGTTCAATTGTATTCATTCTCTGCGCGATATCTACCCAGTTAATAGAGGCCATGTAGTACCTTAAGGCATCGTAATTTCCTTTTCTGAAATTAAAACCCATTCCTTTGCCTTTTACTTCTGCTACCTCTCTCGTCATCATCCACCGTAGAACTCCATGATCACTTCCTGCTACTGGTTCCTCTACTGTCAGCCCTGTTATGTCATCTGATTCATGTGTGATGATGAGGTCTAGGATATTCTTTTCTCTAGTACTTTCCCTGACATGTTGATACAAATAACAGTCATCTAGTTGATTTAAAAATTTTGTTCCCCATGTCGAGTTTCCTTCCCATTTACTCCAATCAATTAGAGGCAAATTGAAATCACCCATAATAAGACATTGACGCTTACTTGCCCATTCCATTTGCATGTAGAGGCTTTTGTCATAGTCTTCACAATCACCTGGTCTATAGATTACTCCTACTCGCATTGTACCTTTGTTTCCAACTATCTCACACCATACAGACTCTATACTAGCATGTGAAATGTCTGAATCCGGGAAAGCTATCGTCGCACTCAGGCTGCTTCTGATAAGAAGCATTACCCCACCACCCCTTCTATCTACTCTATCCTTCCTAAATACATTATACAAGCCGTACTGAAACTCATCATCCCCAATTTCCGGGTGGCACCATGTCTCTGTAAGCCCTATTATGTCCGCGTTACTTGTTTTAACCAGCAGTTCGAATTCGCTCATTTTATTGACGACACTTCTAACGTTACTGTATAAACAATTAAGATTTACTGTTCTTGTATATTTAACAACCCTAACACAACCCTTGAAGTTTTTTAGGCTCTCTTCCCTGATATTAGCTACCTGCTCACGTGAAACGTCTTTGGCCCCAGAACATCTAGATAATACGTCCAGTTGGGGTAATAGGTAAGAACTCTTAAGGTATGTGCAAGAGTTACATTGACCAATATTATCAGATAAACGCGTGTCACTATTACCCACATCCCCCCTAACTAGCAGTTTCCCTGAGCCTTTAAGGTATCCTCAATAATACTGGCAAAAACTTTTGCACCACCTTAATATATGGAAGCACATTATAAAAAATTTTTCCTCGAAAGTTCTTCTGTGGTAGTTGTTATCTGTCATCAGGACAGAAGCTGCTCTGAAGTTCTGCACCAGCCCACATTCCAATGCACAGTCCAATGCACAAGGCTGTGCGTTGGACTACTCTACTCATCTTGAATATCTTTACATGTTCTTCTACTTGTAGTCAGTTCCTAAGGCAGCAGTAGGAGTCTCCTGTTTAGGTTTCTTTGCACCAGCAATTGAATTTATTAATCAGGCCCCTAGGGTTGTAGTTATTACTGTTGTACTGAAGAAGGTCTTAAGAGGGTTCAATCCCATGTAATACGTAGATATATTGAATTTCTTGGCTTAAACTGGATGTAAGGTGATGGTTTCCATGGTTTTCATGCTAGTTGATTTCATTCTGATTGATTCTGAAAACTATGTGGTTTTCTACACCACAGTTTTAAATAACTATAGTATATGGTGGACATGGTTCAAATCATAATAAACTAATAATTTTAGCTCAAACCATATATAGAGTTAAATTTCTTTTTATTCAGTTAATTTTTACTTAGTATTTAGAGAACAAGCTGGCCTAGTCTTATTTTTGCCACCTATATTATATAGTTAATTTATTAGAAGGAAATTTAGGATTCTATATGTGAAATAGCACTCACAGGATCAGCAGGTCCAACAAACTGACGGAAATATTGTGGTGTATTTTCATTGTAGGAAGATGCTATCTCCATAGCTATGAGAGGTCCAGATGCCATTTGTGCAACAAACTCCTGAATAAACAGAGATAACTATTATAATACACAACTAATACATTATAAAAGCAACAGAAATTATTTAGCATTAGTATTGGTATAATTAGTAGTCCATAGTTATGAAAAATGTAAAATCTTATCTTCCTTTTTCATATTTGCAATATTTCTACTCTCCTTTACTCATTACAAGTTAATACATTTGTCACTAGATGATAGATATTCAGATTAAATTTTTCTGTAAAGATGAGTGTTCTTTTCTTAAGTTTATTACCAATTAAGGATAACATGTAACTTATTTAAATACTTCTCTTTCAAATAAAATGTTTAGTTAATAAATTTGGTTAGCAAGTACAGAATTTGTTACTTGCTTAACTCATCATGCTATTTATTTTGTCACTTTTTCAAGTCCCAACCACTCTTCAATAGATTTATATAGTATTTATTTATATTTATATTTCTATAGCCCTGTACCCAGTAAACAAGGTGAAGTCTGACCATTGCCTTATACAAAGGAATAATGTTATTAGTGGAGTTCCCTAGGGTTCTGTGTTGGGCCCATTGTTGTTTTGTATATTTATCAATGATATTGATGAAGCTATATCAAGTTTAATGTCCAAGTTTGCAGATGATACAAAGGTTGGCAGTGTTGTTAACGACAGTAATGACAGTCTGCTACTCCAACTGTCAAATTGAGGAAAGATAGTTTTAGAATAGATGAGCAGAAATTTGCATTTAGCCAGTGGGTAGTTGACTGGTGGAATAGGCTTCCATCTTTTGTTGTGGAAGCTAATTAGCATTAGCATTAGTAGAGGCATTTGATGCAAAAAAGCAAGCTTATGCAGCATCAGCCAAAAAAAAAAAAAAAAAAAAAAAAAAAAACCACTTCCACTTCACCCCTCTGTTCGTTCAAAATACCTGTCCAGCTGAGCCTTAAACTTATTTAGGCTATCAACTTCCACCACATGGGATGGAAGTCTGTTCCACCAACCAACCACCCGCTGACTAAAGGCAAATTTCCGCACGTCTATCCTACATCTGCCTTTCCTCAATTTGAATTTATGCCCTCTCAGGTGATTATTCTGAGCGAGAGGAAGAATCCCATCAGCATTGAGCATGCTCAAACCATTCAAGGCCTTATACACCTCTATCAGATCACCTCGCTGGTGCCTAGTCTTCAGACACTGTAATTTGCAAAACTTAAGCCTTTCTTCGTAAGAGCACCCCTTTGTTCCATTCACTAATCTTGTTGCCCTTCTCTGTACTCGTTCCAGCAGCTCTACATCCTTCTTGAAATGAAGCCTCCAGACCTGTATACAGTACTCTAGGTGTGGCCTGACCATTGCCTTATATAAGGGAATAATCACCTCCTTATCCCTGCTAGAAAAATTCCTATATATCATTGACAATACACCATGAGCTACTCTTGCAGCCCGTCTGCACTGCTCAGAGAACTTCATATCTGCCTGCACAACCACCCCCAGGTCCCTTTCATTCTCTACCACTGTCAGTGTAGTACCACAGAGTTGATACATTGCTCTGGGGTTGCTGTTTTCCATGTGTAGTACTTTACATTTGTCAATGTTAAACTTCATTTGCCACCTCTCAGCCCATCTGCTCAACCTTTCCAGATCCTGTTGCAGCAGCATAGTGTCAGTAGTGTCCTTGACAACCCTGCCTACCTTTGTATCGTCTGCAAACTTCGACATTAAACTTGATATACCCTCATCAATATCATTTATGAATACAGAAAACAATAATGGACCCAACACTGAGCCCTGAGGGACTCCACTAATAATATTAGTCCACGACGAGCAGTGTCCATTGATTACCACTCTCTGTCTTCTCCCCCTCAGCCACCCCTTTATCCACAGCAGCAATTTGCCTCCAATGCCACACCGCTCCAATTTGTGCAGCAGTCTTCCATGTGCAACAGTATCAAAAGCCTTTCTAAGATCCAAATATATAATATCAAAGTTATTCCCTGCATCCAGTTCCTTTGTGACTGCATCATAGTATCCAATCAAATTGGTCAGGCATGACTTCCCCTTAACAAAACCATGCTGTGTCCGAGCTATAGCTGAAGTCTTGTCCAAATGATCCTGCAGTGACTCTTTAAGCAGTGCCTCCATTAATTTTCCTGGAACAGAAGTTAAACTCACAGGTTAAACTAATAGCCTAAATAAATTTAAGGCTGAGCTGGACAGGCATTTGGAACGAATGGAGGGATGAAATGGGAGGGTTTTTTTTTTTTTTTGGCTGATGCTGCATAAGCTTGCTTTCTTGCATCATATGCCATACTAATACTAATGCTAAGAATCACGTCCTTGTCCCTGGTAGCAAAATTCCTATATATCATTGACAAAACTCCACAACCTGCTCTGGCAGCCTGTCTGCACTGCTTTTTCATTCTCCGCCTCTCTGAGTGTAGTACCACACAGTTGGGTTAACTGCTTCTCTTGGGATATTCTGCCTATATGCAGTACTTTGCATTTATCAATATTAAACTTCAGTTGCCACTTCTCAGCCCATCTGCCTAACTTTTCTAGGTCCTGTTACAGTAGCATACTGTCTTTACTATAATTAACAACCCTGCCAACCTTATATCATTTGCAAACTTGAACATTAAGCCTGATATACCTTCATTGATATAATTAAGAAATACACAAAACAACAATGGGCCAAGCACCAAACCCTGGGGAACTCCACTAATAACATTAGTCCACATAGAGCAGTGTACATTTATTACCACTCTCTGCCATCTCCCACTCAACCATTCCTTTATCCATTGCAGCAACTTTCCCTTAATGCCATACCACACGAATTTGTACAGCAGTCTTCCATATGCAACAGTATCAAAAGCTTTCCAGAAATCCAAGTATATGATATCAAAATTATTTTTTGCATCCAGTTCCTTTGTGACCAAATCATAGTATTTAATCAACTTGGTCAGACAAGACTACCCCTTAACAAACCCATGCTCTGTCTGAACTATTACTGCACTATTATTCTTGTCTAGGTGATCCTGCATCACTTCTTTAACCAGTGATGCCATTATTTTTCCTGGAATAGAAGTTAAACTAACAGGTTTATAATTATTTGCATCACTCTTTGAACCCCCTTTGTGAATTGGGGATACATTTGCACATCTCCAATGCATGGGGACCTCCCCTGAATCTAAGGATGCTCTTATAATTATGGCTAAGGGTTTGCTTACTTCCCTTGCTGCCTCCTTCAATATAACTGGATAGATTCCATCTGCCCCAGGTGCCTTTTTTATGTTTAACTTCAACAACTTCAACAACGGTTGATGATCCTGCTCAGGTAGCTAACAAACTGAATGAATGTTTTGCATTGACATTCACACATGAGGAGTTATTCAGCGAGGGGAATGCCAGAGGTGTATTCAACTCTGGCAGTAAGCTAGAGAATCTTGTAATAACTGAGAGTAAAGTGGAGGAGAAATTGTTGAAGATAAATACAAGAAAGGCACCTGGGGTGGATGGGATCTCTCCAGTTATATTAAAGGAGGCAGCAAAGGAAGTAAGCAAACCCTTAGTCATAATTATGAGAGCTTCCTTGGACTCAGGGAGAAGTACCCATGGACTGGATATGTGCAAATGTGACCCCAATTCACAAAGGAGGATCAAAGGGCGACACAAGTAATTATAGACCTGTTAGTTTAATTTCTGTTCCTGGAAAATTAATGGAGGCACTGGTTAAAGAAGCACTGCAGGTTCATCTAGACAAGACTTCAGTTATAGCTCAGACACAGCATGGTTTTGTTAAGGGGAAGTCTTGCCTGACCAATCTGATTGGATACTATGATGCAGTCACAAAAGAACTGGATGCAGGGAATAACTTTGATATTATATACTTGGATCTTAGAAAGGCTTTTGATACTGTTGCACATGGAAGACTGCTGCACAAATTGGAGCAGTGTGGCATTGGAGGCAAATTGCTGCTATGGATAAAGGGGTGGTTAAGGGGGAGAAGACAGAGAGTGGTAATCAATGGACGCTGCTCATCGTGGACTAATGTTATTAGTGGAGTCCCTCAGGGTTCAGTATTGGGTCCATTATTGTTTTCTGTATTTATAAATGATATTGATGGTATATCAAGCTTAATGTTCAAGTTTGCAGACGATACGAAGGTTGGCAGGGTTGTCAAGGACACTACTGACACTATGCTACTGCAACAGGATCTGGATAGGTTGAGCAGATGGGCTGAGAGGTGGCAAATGAAGTTTAACATTGACAAATGTAAAGTACTATATATGGGAAACAGCAACCCCAGAGCAACATATCAACTCTGTGGTACTACACTGACAGTGGTAGAGAATGAAAGGGACCTGGGGGTGGTTGTGCAGGCAGATATGAAGTTCTCTGAGCAGTGCAGACGGGCTGTAAGAGTAGCTCATGGTGTATTGTCAATGATATATAGGAATTTTTCTAGCAGGGATAAGGAGGTGATTATTCCCTTGTATAAGGCAATGGTGAGGCCACACCTAGAGTACTGTATACAGGTCTGGAGGCCTCATTTCAAAAAGGATGTAGAGATGCTGGAACGAGTACAGAGAAGGGCAACAAGATTAGTGAAGGGAACAAAGGGACGCTCTTACAAAGAAAGGCTTAAGTTTTGTAAATCACAGTGTCTGAGGACTAGGCACCAGCGAGGTGATCTGATAGAGGTGTATAAAGCCTTGAATGGTTTGAGCATGCTCAATGCTGATGGGATTCTTCCTCTTGCTCAGAATAATCACCCGAGGGGGCATAAATTCAAATTGAGAAAAGACAGATGTAGGATAGACATGAGGAAATTTGCCTTTAGCCAGCGGGTGGTTGGTTGGTGGAATAGGCTTCCATCCCTTGTTGTGGAAGTTGATAGCCTAAATAAGTTTAAGGCTCAGCTGACAGGTATTTCGAATGAACAGAGGGGTGATTTTTTATTTATTTATTATTATTTTTTTTTGGCTGATGCTGCATAAGCTTGCTTTCTTGCATCAAATGCCTCTACTAATGCTAATGCTAATTTCTCCTCCACTTTACTCTCCATTATTAAAAAATCATTTAGCTCCCTGTTAGAGTTTGGTAAACTTCTGTCCTCCCCTTACTTAAAAAAATTCCTCATGTGTGAATGTAGATGCAAAATACTCATTCAGTTTTTAAGTTATCTGAGCAGGATCATCAATATTCGAACCGCCAACATCAAGTGAAACAATCTGATTCATCTCCTTCCTGCTAGAGTTTACATAAATAAAGAAGTCTTTGTTATTTTCTTTGCATCCTTTGCCAAGGATTTCTGGTAATCGGCCTTTGCTTGCCTAACCTCCTTTGTGACTTGATTACAAACTAGCTTATATCTGCCATAGGCTTCTGTGTCAACTGAAAATTTATATGCATCCCACGCATTTTTCTTCTATGCCACGAGCCTCATTAGTCCATCTGACATCCATTCAGGTCCAAATCTTGAACAGCATTTCTTAGTTGGTATGAAAAGTCTAGTATCTTCCAAGATTAATTCCTTGAAGGCTTCCCATTTAGAATTCACTGTTTTTAACATCATCAGTTATCCCACTATATAGACTGTCTGAGACCACTGTGGTCACCTTTACGAAAACAAAAAACCTTTCCTTTACCCTTGATGGTAGTTACATCTTTAAGTAAAATCACACATCAGTAGACTGTGATCACTGTCACCTACTGGTTCCTTTATCTGCAAATTCATAATGCATGAATCATAACAGCTGATAATCAGATCAAGAGTATTACTCCCTCTAGTTGCCCCTCGAACATGTTGCTGTAGAAAACAATCCTTCAATAAATCCACAAAAGTCTTCTAGAATGCAAGTGACCAACCCTCAAGTTCCAGTCAATATCTGAAAAGTTAAAATCCCCCATTACAAGACAATCTGATTTATTGGCCAACTCTATTTCTCTGCAGAATTGTTTGTTGTACTCATCAGAGTCATTAGGCCTATAACACACTCCTACTCTCATTTTTCTTTTCCCAGTGCTCATGTCACATCAAACTGATTCAACATTGCACTGTCCACCCATGTCAACTGAATGCACTTCCTTAGATTTTATGTGTTTCTTAAATAACAGCATAACTCCTCCCTTCCCACCCTGTTTATACTTTCTGTACACATCACTCCCCAAATTCAAATTCTGCACTTGAGTGCATTCCAGTTGAGCACTATGCACAGTGCATTCTTTGGCAAGCAACTGAGAAATTATGCTGTTTGGCACAGCCACTGCTACACCTATGTGTGCACCCATTTTGGAGCTATCAACGTACAGATGAGAATAGTTGGGGAATTGCATTACAAAGCATAATGTTTCATACATTGTTTTGGGATGGCAATTTGTTTCAACTGTGTGAGGTAATGTCGTACTCAACTGATCTGATTTCCCATGATGAAAGGGATGTGGGGGTTTTCTTGGTAGATTTTATCCACAGTTAAGTTCTGTTGTGAAATTAATCCTTTTAGACAGATAGCCGCTGTCTCACATAGGCTAGATTTGTTAATATTGCTATGCTGGGTGTCTAAGAAGGATTTATGTTTTCAGCATTGTACAGGGTGATTCAAAAAGGACTTTACAACTTTGTAAGTTTGTGTGTTTTGGTTTGAAGAAATGAAATCTGGGACAACGGAATTTTCGCACCAAATATGGAAAGGAACCTCCCAGTAAACCTACAATGTACTCGTAAAACAAGAATTTTGTCGAGACTGATTGTTCTGTTCAGCATGACAAATCTCCAGGATGCCCACGTGTTTCTGATGCTGTCATGGAAAAGTTTAGCGAGAGGTTTGTTCGGAGTGCTGTGAAATCAATGCGAAGTGAGTCCAGTGAGACTGGCATTCCACAACCAACCATTTGGTGTGTGTATTACGAAGACGGAGTTTGGTGTGTGTGTGTTACGAAGACGTTTACAGCTATACCGGTTTACCATAGTGCAACAAATTACTTACTCAGATAAGGTAGCCCATCAGGAATTCTGTGCAGACATGTTACATCGGATAGAGGAAGACGAGACATTACTGGACAACATAATCTTTAGTGATGAGTCAACATTTCATGTTAGTGGTAGGGTTAACAACCACAGATGCAGGATTTGGGCTGGTGAAAACCCGTGTGCACGTCTGGAACATGTTCATGACAGCTCAAAAGTGAATGTCTTTTGAGCTCTCAGCAAAGTAAAAGTTTATGGACCCTTCTTTTTACATGAGACAACCATCAACAGTATTGTGTATCTGAATATGCTGGAAAATTTTCTCATTCCATAGTTTGACAAAGATGACCACAAAGGATGCTTTCACTTTTAGCAAGACAGAGCACCTCCTCACTACCTGATGGAGGTAAGGGAATTCCTCAATAACTGTTTCCCAGGTCGGTGGATTGGTTGAGCAGGGCTGTTAGCATGGCCACCTCATTCCCCAGATTTGACACCTCTAGGCTTTTTTCTATGGGGTTTCATTAAAGATCGAGTGTTTGTTCAATCCTTACCTACCAATCTTGCCGAGCTCAAAACTAAAATCACCGCTGCAGTTACAGAAGTTACGCTGAATATATATTGTGTTGAGTTTGGGAGGAAACTGAGTTCGGATGGGATGTCTGCCGTATCACCAATGGCAGTCACATCGAACCAAAATGACTGTTTTAGGTAAAACGTGATGTTTTTTGCTACAATATGTCAGTTCAATAAATTATATGTCTCCTGAATAAATTTCTATACACTTACGAAATTGTAAAGCCCTTTTTGAATCACCCTGTATTAGTCATATAGTTCAAGGAAGACACAGGCTTTCGCTGCATGGGTCAAAAAAATAAATTAATTAATTTTAAAAAAAGTAGATAAAAAAATACAAATTACACAATTCTCTCTTCATGTAGGTAAATATCCAGTTGGTCTCTGAAGTTTTTCAAATTGTCATCATGAACTATGTGCAGAGACAACCTGTTACAGTAATCATCAACTCACTGGCTAAGATGTTGTTGTTGTTATTTGGTTTTTAGGAGCATTAGCAACTAAGGCCATATTGCTCCGAGAATATGCAGTGGTCATTCCCTGACCTTTCCATATCCTCCATATTTGGTGGTGACGGCTCGAACCCCGGTCTAATCAAGAAACGTGTGCTACACACTGCTGCTCCTTCCCACCTGGCTACGGAGGCGCCACTGGCTAAGAGAAAACCTTCCTACAATCAAGGCTAAAACCTCATCTCCTGTAATTTCAATTTATGGCCACTAGTTCTGGAATTGTACATAACAGTGAAAATTCCAACTTCATTCATTTTAGTAACCCCTCTCGGAGCCTTATAAATCTAAATCAGGTCTGCTCTAAGGTGCCAGGTTGTCCAGCTCTGTAGTCAACATAATCGAAGTCTTTCATCGCATAGTCACCCTTTTCTTGATCTCACTATGTGCGTTGCCTGTCTCTGAACCCCTTCAAAAAGACAAAAAAATGAGGCTTCAGAAAAATGAGGCTTCTAGACCTGTATGCAGTACTCAAGGTGTGACCTGGCCGTTGCCTTATTCAAGGGAATAATCATCTCCTTATTCCTGCTCGTAAAATTCCTGTATATATCAATGACAAAACCCTATGATCTACTCCAGCAGCCTGTCTGCACTACTCAGAAAACTTCATATCTGACTGCACAATTACCCCCAGGTTTCTTTCATTCTCCACTACCATGAGTGTAACACCACCCAGTTGCTATGTTACTCTGGGGTTACTGCTACTCATATGAATACTTTGTATTTGTCAATGTTAAACTTCAGTTGCCACTTCTCAGCCCATCTGTCCAACTTTTCCAGATCCTGTTGAAGCAGCACGCTGTCATTACTGTTATTAACAATCCTACCGACCTTTATATCACCTGCAAACTTTGACATTAAGCTTGATATTCCTCCATCAATATCATTGATAAATATACAAAAAAAAATTGGCCCAACGCTGAACCCTGGGGGACACCACTAATAACATTATTCCAGAAAGAGCTGTATCCATTGATTACCACTCTCTTTCTTCTCCCACTCAACCATCCCTTTATCCATTGTAGCATCTCACCTTTAATGCCATACTGCTCCAATTTTTACAGTAGTCTTTCATGTGCAACAGTATCAAAAGCTTTCCTGAAATCCAAGTATATGATATCAAAATTATTTTTTGCATCTGGCTCCCTTGTGACCACATCGTAGTATCCAATCAAATTGTTCAAACAAGACTTCCCCTTGACAAACCCATGCTGTGTCTGAATTATTACTGCAGTCTTTTCTAGATGATCCTGCAATGCTTCTTTAACCAGTGACTCCATTATTTTCCCTGGAACAGAAGTCAAACTAACAGGTCTATAATTATTTCTCACTCTTTAAACCCCCTTTCTGAACTGGGGATATATTTGCACATCTCCAGTCCATGGGGACCTCCCCTGAATCTAAGGATGCTCTCATAATTATGGCTAAGGGTTTGCTTACTTCCTTTGCCACCTCCTTTAATATAAGTGGATAGATCTCATCCGGTTCAGGTGCCTTTCTTATGTTTAACTTCAACAATTTCTCCTTCACTTTCCTCTCAGTTATTATTACAAAATCATTTAACTCCCTGTTAGAGTTGGATAAACATCTGGCTCTCTCCTCCTTGAATAACTCCTCATGTGTTAATGCAGATGCAAAATACTCATTTAGTTTGGCAGCTATCTGAGAATGATCATCTACAGTCAAACCACTTGCCTAATCTTCTTTGTGATTTGATTACGGACTATCTACCATAGGCTTCTGTGTCACCTGATAGTTTATATGCATCCCATGCATTTTTCTTCTCTGCCACGAGTCTCATTAGTTCTTCTGACATCCATTTGGGCCTAAACCGAGAACAGTATTTCTTAGTTGGAACAAAAAGCCTATTAGCTTCCAAGATTATATCCTTGAATGCTTCCCATTTAGAATTTGCTGTTGGTAACATCATCAGTTGGTTCTACTGTATAGAATTTAAAAAAATCTCTGCGACCACTGTAGTCACCTTTACGAAAGCAAAAACCCTTCCAAAAAAAACAGTTCTTCAATCCAAAGAAATCTCCTTTCTCTCTCTCTCTCTCTTCAGTATATGCCAACAACTCCTGCAGCCTTACTTCCTTTAGGTCTGTAAGTTTTTCTATCAAACAGTCATCTGTAATTTCAAAATCACCAATTTCATAGTACTCAGCATAAATGTCTTCCATTAGTAAAACTCTATGCAAGATATCTAGTCAATTCATCAGCAGGGTTATCTAAGAGTTTCCCACACCCAGTGCACAAGGAGCCGATAGGGTTCATTTTTTTCTTTGTATTCACATATACAAAAAATTCCTTGTCCCCTTTCTTTGCTCTCTTAGCCAATGCTTTCTCATACTCAGCCTTAGCTTCCCTAACTTTATCTGTGGTATTACAGATCAACTTGTAGCTGTTGTAGGCTTTAGAACTTTTCACTGTTCTGTAGCTTTCCCATGCTGTTTTTTTCTGCTCTATTAAACTGGCTAGCTTCATATTCATCCATCCAGCATCCTCCTTGTGGTATATATGTGTTCATGGCTTGTGTGATTATTGCTTTGAAGATATTCTATAATTCTAATGTATTCCCCCCCCCTCTGCAATCTGCCCAATTAATAGATGCCATGTAGCACCTTAAACTGCCACCCAGTCTCCTTTTGTGAAATTAAAACCCATGCCTTGACCTTAAATTACTGGGTACTTCTTCACCTTCCAACTAAGACTGCACGACACGATCACTACCTGATAATGGTCCCTGTACTTCAAGCTCTGTGATGTCATCTGATTCATGAGTAACGATAAGGTTGAGAATGTTCTTAGCCTTAGTACTTTCTCTAACTTTCTGGTAAAAATAATAATCATCAAGTTTATTTAAAATTTTGTTTTCCATGGCAAGTTTCACTTCCACTTATTCCAATCAATTAGAGACAGATTTAAGTCACCCATAATAAGACAGTCATGCTTGCTTGCCCATTCTATCTGCATGTAGAGATTTTCATCATATTCTTCACATTCTTCTGGTCTGTGGACTACTTTCACTTTCATTACACCTTTGCTTCCAACTAACTCACTCCACACAGATGTAATTTCTGACTCGGCAAAAGTTCTTTTTGGGCTCACGTTGCTTTTGATAAGAAGCATGATCCCACCACCCCTTCTATCTTCTCTATCTTTCCTAAATACATTATATGTATCATAATGGAATTCTTCATCCCAAGTGGCACCACGTTTCTGTTAGCCCTATTATGTCAGCATTGGTCTTAACCAGGAGTTTGAATTCACCCATTTTATTTACAACACTCCTAACATTACTGTAGATACAGTTAAGACTAGGTAATCTTCTACAATTTACTACCCTGACACCTCTTGAAATGTAGGCATGTGTTTTCCTAGCTTTATAGCTTTATCGTCCTGCTCATTTGAAACATTGCCACCCTCAGAAAATCTGCCAACATTGGCTTTTGTGGCAATAAACAATAATCTGTATTTTCAAGAACTGACTGCAGAAGAATGTGTAGTATGGGTCTGAAAGCAGGAAAAAGCATCTTTAGACAAAAAAAGGATGCCAGGCTTGTTTATTATGGGATAAAGAACATATCAATCAGTCTATGGATCAATGGAATGTTGTTTCATTGATCCATAAATGAGATTGGTGAAAGGAATGAAAGGATGGTCTTACAAGAGAGGATTTAGTTCTACAAATTGCAGCATCTGGAGAGTAGGCACCTGCAAAGTTATCTGGTTGAGGTGTTTAAGGCTTTCAATGGATTGGGCAAGATCAGTGCTGATAGCATTCTTCCACTTGCTCAGACTACCCACATGAGAATGCATAAATTTAAATTGAGGAAGGATTATTGCAGGGCAGATGTGCAGAGATTTGCCTTCAGCCAGTGGACGATTGATTGTTGGAACAAAAACTTTCATCTGGTATTGTGGAAGTGGGCAGTTTAAATTGAATTCCAGGAAGAAATAGACAAGTTACTGAAAAGGATAAACAGGCGATGTGAGTGGTTTTTTTTTTTTTTTTTTTGGCCAATGCTTTATAACTTGCTTTCTTGCATCATATGCTTCTACTGCTATTACTACTAACAATCATAATAATCTCTACAAGTTGGGTCTGTGGAACTAGAAAGCTGAAGTAAGCTGGAGTAATTAACATTGAAGTTACCAAGGAAATTACTGCATTGTAAAAGTTATACTGAAGAAAGTTGAGTTTAAAGACAATTAAAAAAAGAAACTGATTTGTAGGGATGAGAATGACAGTGGCAATAAATGAATTTGGCAGAATGGGGAAAGGAGATTTTAAGCCAGAGGTAATCAAAATCAGTACTTGTGCATGCATAAGCATTGACATTCCCTAAAAAGTGATACTTGCAGACTCCTTGTCTTTAATTTTGTTCACTTATGGGAGGAACACTTCCTTTTGTGGGTGTGGGGATGTATTTCTTTTGATAGTGAGGCATACTTTTGTGCTGCTTAGATCAGGTGTCAGCTCAGTATTTTTTATTTTTACAATTTTATTTAATTTGATTGTTATAGTACCTTGGTGTTCAGGCAGCAGAACTGCACTTTGGCAAGTATAATCCAATTAGTTGTATTACTTTGCTACATTTAATTCTACTGTATAATTAAGGTTCTCATTTCTATAAAAAGTCTAGGTGACATAACCACATTTATCTTTGTAACAAAGTAACTTTCATTTACTTTCTCTACTTTTGAAGCTCTCCTTTCAGTTTACTATTCCAGCCTATTCATTGTACAAGAGTTGAATAAATTTCCTGTTGATAATGTGGCATGATCACATACAGAAAATTGTTATACATTAAATTGCAGTATGTAGTGAATTGTCTTTCATCAAACTGTCACATGCAGTATTGTTTGCACTGAACTTTACCTGATGGTATGGTAGTTTTTAAAGTGGCAAAACTACCACATGGAAAGGGGGAGAGAGATTTTTACTTTTGCCAATGCAAGTAATGTTCAAATGGATGCTAAGGTGACAAAGAAATTTAACTGCAATGTTGAATGTTAAATGGCTTTTTGCCGAATAAAGAAATGACTAAAACATGCCTATGGGATGTCTCGATTCAGTACATGTTGAATGAAAAGCCTACTTCTGCTATACAGCCACTCCCCGACTAACATAAGGGTTGCGTTCCATGGAACTCTTATGTAAGTTGGAATTTCCCTAAATGCTTATGCAACACTCACAAATTTGATTGAAGCAAAAAACAAATGTTCGACGAACATGTAAATAGAATTATTTATTCAATTTTTTTATCTCATGCACAGGAAAAATTACAAAAGTGTACAAAATTACAAAAATTTCAAAATTATAAAATTACAAAAAGAGAGAAGAGACAGTCATAGAGTCAGCAAGTTTTACTTTTCGAGAATCGTTGCCAGTATTAACTCTCCAGCTGATAACCACACCGCTACAGATGTTGAGGGCTGTGGAGATTTAGAAGGGGTTTTTTCCAATACATCACAAAATTTCTCTGCAGCTGCAGAATCGGAACTGGCGGCTTCACTGCATACTTTAATGTTTTGGAAATCAGCACGATGCCTGAACCTATTAAACCACCTATTGCTTGCCATGAACTTGCCTTAGGGTTCGCCATATTTATCCTTAATATCTTCATAAATACTTCTTGCTTTTGCTTGTATGGCCATTGAACTTAGGGGAACTTGTTTCTGAATCTGATTTTCCATCCATATTATTAATAGCTTTTCCATCTTCAATACAGCACTTGAACGCTGTTTTGTGATTACTGTTGATCTTAAATGCATTGATCTTTAGCATGTTCTTTTATACGCATACTGTACCTCACTATTAAAATAGGAATCACTGTTGAAGCAGTGATACCCAATTCCATGCAATAGACGACAAACTTTGTCCTGCTTCATAATTCTTAATTAATCATCTTCATTTCAAAATCAATTTTGTTTCGTTTCCTAGCACTGCCAGCACTTGCACTTTCCATTGGTCCTTTTTTCCTTCACCATTGTAATAAGTAAATAGGAATGAAGAGAAGATTCTGAAAATTTATTTGTTTTTTACACGATTGAAGATTACAGTAAAGGGGAACTCATTTCACCATACCATAATGTAAAAACCCCAGGATTCCAGTTATTGGTATTATCACAAATGCAATAAGATCAAGTTTACTACCTGTTTATCACAGATTGCGCTAACAGAAAAGTCCAATAAACTGGAAAATGCAAATTGTTTTTATTGTTTTATGGTAATGACCTCAAGAAATGTGTTTTAGAAAAATATCACAAAGGTGTTCAAAATTGATCCTTATAATGGAACACATGATGACGATAAAAGTGTAGTGCAATTTCCATTATAAAAATGACCTTTTAGAAAGATAAATAGCTTAGTTATAAAATTTCAACTTCCAAGGTCTTGGAATGAATTAATAAAAAAAAAAAAAAAAAAACAATGTGTTATTGGGTTCACATTACAATATTTTCACGATATCTCCATTTATTCCTACAGGATGCAAAATACATTTCAATGATTTTTTTAAGTTTGCACCGGCCAGCAAAAACTTATGTAAAGTCGAATTTCTGTATATCGAGTATTGCATTAGCTGGGGGAGTGGCTGTACTCTGTTTCACTGGTTATTAAATGAACTCTGATAGACTTTCAATTATATGTTAAAAAAATTCACTTTATTCCATATATTGCAATTTAAACAAAAACTAATATTGAGGTCAATTAATTTAACTCGGACTCAGGGGAGGTACCCATAGACTGGAAATGTGCAAATGTGACCCCAATTCACAAAAGAGGATCAAAGGCTGACACAAGTAACTATAGACCTGTGAGCTTAACTTCTGTTCCAGGAAAATTAATGGAGGCACTGGTTAAAGAAGCACTGCAGGATCATTTAGACAAGACTTCAGTTATAGCTCAGACACAGCATGGTTTTGTTAAGGGGAAGTCTTGCCTGACCAACTTGATTGGATACTATGATGCAGTCACAAAAGAACTGGATGCAGGGAATAACTTTGATATTATATACTTGGATCTTAAAAAGGCTTTTGATACTGTTGCACATGGAAGACTGCTACACAAATTGGAGCAGTGTGACATTGGAGGCAAATTGCTGCTATGGATAAAGGGGTGGTTGAGTGGGAGAAGACAGAGAGTGGTAATCAATGGACACTGCTCATCGTGGACTAATGTTATTAGTGGAGTCCCTCAGGGCTCAGTGTTGGGTCCATTATTGTTTTCTGTATTTATAAATGATATTGATGATGGTATATCAAGCTTAATGTCCAAGTTTGCAGATGATACAAAGGTTGGCAGGGTTGTCAAGGACACTACTGACACTACACTGCTGCAACAGGATCTGGAAAGGTTGAGCAGATGGGCTGAGAGGTGGCAAATGAAGTTTAACATTGACAAATGTAAAGTACTACACATGGGAAACAGCAACCCCAGGGCAATGTATCAACCCTGTGGTACTACACTGACAGTGGTAGAGAATGAAAGGGACTTGGGGGTGATTGTGCAGGCAGATATGAAGTTCTCTGAGCAGTGCAGACGGGCTGCAAGAGTAGCTCATGGAGTATTGTCAATGATATACAGGAATTTTTCCAGCAGGGATAAGGAGGTGATTATTCCATTGTATAAGGCAATGGTCAGGCCACACCTAGAGTACTGTATACAGGTCTGGAGGCCTCATTTCAAGAAGGATGTAGAGCTGCTGGAACGAGTACAGAGAAGGGCAACAAGATTAGTGAATGGAACAAAGGGGTGCTCTTACGAGGAAAGGCTTAAGTTTTGCAAATTACAGTGTCTGGAGACTAGGCACCAGCGAGGTGATCTGATAGAGGTGTATAAAGCCTTGAATGGTTTAAGCATGCTCAATGCTGATGGGATTCTTCCTCTAGCTCAGAAAAATCACCTGAGAGGGCATAAATTCAAATTGAGGAAAGACAGATGTAGGATAGACGTGCGGAAATTTGCCTTTAGCCAGCGGGTGGTTGGTTGGTGGAACAGACTGCCATCCCTTGTGGTGGAGGTTGATAGCCTAAATAAGTTTAAGGCTCAGCTGGACAGGTATTTTGAACGAACAGAGGGGTGAAGTGGAAGTGGGTTTTTTTTTTTTTTTTTTTTTGGCTGATGCTGCATAAGCTTGCTTTCTTGCATCAAATGCCTCTAATGCTAAATAAAAATGCTAATGCTAACTGATTATACATATAAAAGATTACCTTATATTCTGAGAGTACGCCTTTGTAAACTTCACAGAACTCTTCAGAAGTAGCCAGATCAAAACTAAACTGAAAAAAAAAAAAAAAAAAAAAAGACATCAATAAAAAATGTTCAAACAAATTGGTCTCTTTCTTATGCAAAATTTACAATTAATCCTTAAATTAGATTAGAAATAATTTAATATTCTGCACCAGCACACCAATTATCACAAATATTATTGGTATGTAAGCAACAAGATTATATACAAACTGTAATTACCTGGAAGAGTTCTAAAAAAAATACATTTAATTCTTAGTATTCATTCTCAAATCAATTAGAATCTTTAACATTTAAATGTAAGTAATTAAACTGAGTGCTGACTAATAACATAAGTAAACAAGTACTTTTTATTGATTAAAAAAAAATGCAAACTAGATAGATCTTTGAATGCAAATGTAGTCTGTTTTTAGATTTCTGCTAAAACGTAGTTTTTCTTGAGGCCAATCATACAATTCACATACCAATTAAGTCACCGTACATGAATATCTAAGGGATATTTCTAAGATATTATCTTAGAAAGGTATTTATAAGAAATTTCTAAGTTATATTTGTCCCACTGGAGATCAGCATTTAGGGAATTGGTAGTGGATATTAGAGAAGATGAAGCTCTTTGGGCAGGGCAAGGTTTCTCAAATTGGAAGGTGGAATGCAACTATCATCTGCAGAACTATGAATAGGATTTCTGGTCAATGGAAGAAGGTCATTATTATACAAGAAAAGAGTGGGAGAAAGAACAGAACCTTGGGGAACACCTGCATCAGTAGAGAAGTTAGAAGACAGAGAGCTGTCTACCATCATCCACAGTGAAATCCATCAGGAAGAAAACTGGATACCCAATTACAAAAAACAGTTGGGAAATGAAAAGATGAAAGCTATTTAGAAAATCTTTATGTCTTTGAAATGTGAAGAGCAATTGCTTCACCAAATTCTTCCACAGAATTTTTCCATAGATCGGTAACCTAAGCAAGTCCTTGAGGTTGTCACAGACATTCTCTCAGATATGCCAGACAAGCTGTACTTGCTACCTGGGAGTCTAAAATGCTGATGGAACTGATATTCGGGTGGCATCAAGTCAAGTGGACCCAATTTCGGCGAAGCCCGGACAGTCTGTGACAGCCAAATCCTCTGCTTGCACCTTCACGATGGTGGGACTGTTAGTAATCCTGGGTATAACCTCCATGCACAAGTACATGGTGGGTGACCACATAGGTGTGAACTAACGAAAGCAGGGGTCGAGGTGTGGCGCTCACACCACATGGAGGAACGCCGCCCCTCTATATTACCAGGCAGTACTAGGTGGTAGATAACTCTCATCAACCGGTGAAATACCAGCACATTGCTTATTGGAGGCTTGAAGTGGTGGAACCCATGTTTAGTCTCTAGAGCTAAGTTCCGGTCAACCCTTCCTATCTCTTCCATCATGCAGTATGATTGATGACTTTTGAGGTTATGATGAACGTCGTGGCGAGATCCAATATTCCTTACATTTCGAGGGTACAGCTCTAAAACGGTGTTCGCAGGCCGGCCGCTAGTTAGTACACTGGACCGAACCTATTGGTAACTCTCTAGGAGGCTTCTGGATCAGCTAGTGTATAATCTTGCTACCTCTACTCTGCCAGATAATGACTGGAGGGAGTCCGAGTAGAGCGTATGCGGGGAGCATTATCGAGACCACGTTATGTCAAGGATCTGGGTATATTCTTACCACGTGTACGCCATATCCAAAAATTTCATTACTTCATACAGCATGTCCCACCCACTTCTTCTTACTATTGAATACACCATGAATTGTCAAAATAATAGAGAAAGCTTATCTGCGAAAAGATCTAAACCTCCCAAAGACTTCCTAATTCATTTCACAAATATACGTGGTCTCAATTCTAATCTCAACGATGTCCATTTCCACTTGCAGTCTGCCAAACCCCATGTACTTTTTCTGACAGAATATCAGTTATCCGTTGATTCAACTACTGCTCATCTCAGATGCCCAAATTATTCGCTGTATGATTCCTTTCGCCTCAAAGGTGGTACTTGTGCATATGTCCAATCTGATATTCCCTGTCAGAGACTTGGAAATTTGGAATCTCCTCTCTTTGATCTTCTCTGGTTTAAAATCTCTCTACTTCGTTGTGTCAAATTCATCTGTTGTCTCTACCGTTCTCCCAACTCCACTAATCACTTGGAGCTCTTTGACTTCCTCTCTTTGCAACTTGACTTTCTCCAGTCCAACTTTCCTAACAGTGAGGTAATTTTCCTTGGTGAGTTTAATGTTCACAGCTCCAGCTGGCTTCCGTTTTCTAGTCACACCGACCCAGAAGGTCGAGATGCTGAGGCTTTTGCAATTACTAATGACCTAGCACAGATTGTTCATTTACCTACAAGAATTCCAGACAATCCTAATCATACAGCCAATACGCTTGATCTTTTTCTCAAAAACAACCCTTCTAAGTACACGGTCGAAGTGAGAGGTCCTTTAGGCACTTCAGATCACAACTTAGTGATTGTCACTTCTCCAATGGAACCTTTATCTCATGGCTATTCCCATCCTCGTGTTGTTTGGCATTACAAGAATGCAAAATGGGATGACCTGCGAGACTTCTTTTCCTTGGTTGGATTACTGTTTCAAAACTTCTGATGTCAACGTTTGTTCAGATCGTGTAAGTGAAATTATTCTTGCAGCAATGGAATCCTTTATCCCACACTCCACTTTAAAATCTCGTCCCTTATCTAAACCTTGGTTTTCCAATAAATGTGCTAAGGCTGTTCATCAAGAGAAGAATGTTGCATATCGTAATTGGCTTGTTTCTAATTCTTCAGTTTCATTTTCTGCCAACACCAAAGCTCGCAACAATTGTAAAGCAGTTATTAATCAGTCCAAACTAGAGTTTGAACAGGCTAAGAGTAGAAAACTTGCTTCTTGCCCTAATGGTAGCCGAGCATTCTGGTCTCTTGCCAAAGCTACTGGCCGCAAATTTTGCCCACCTCTGTCCAAACCAGATGGTTCTGTTTTCACTTCAGCCAATGATAAAGCTGACCTGCTAGCATCCCATTTTTCTTCCAGCTCATGTATTAATGATCTTGGTAAAACACCTCCCACCATTCCCAACACGCTCCATTCAATGCCTACTGTGGTCTTCCGTCAAAAGGATATCAGAAGGATTTTGATGAATCTTGATGCTAAGAAAGCTCCAGGTCCTGATGGTATTTCTCCACTTGTTCTCAAAACCTGTGCGCCTGAACTTACTCCTATTCTTTGCTGCATTTTTTAACTTTCTTATTCCAAAGGTGTTTTTCCTTCTGCTTGGAAATTTGCTCATATCCAGCCACTTCCTATAAAGGGTGACAAATCCCTCACATCCAATTATCGTCCCATTGCAATTATTTCTACTCTTTCTAAAGTAATGGAGAAATCAATTAATCGCCAACTCTTAAACTACCTAGAAACCTTCCGTCTGATCAGCAATCGCCAGTATGGATTCCGTTAGTGTCGATCCACTGGTGATATTCTGGCTTATGTTACCCATTTATGGACTAATTCAATGGAAAGGTTCGGTGAAACACAAGTAGTTGCTCTTGACATCTCAAAGGCTTTTGATCATGTTTGGCATAAAGGTCTTCTAAACAAGCTTCCATATTATGGTTTGCCAACTGTTTTTAGTAATTGGTTATCCAGTTTTCTCTCTGATCGCTCACTGAAGGTGATGGTAGATGGCTCTCTGTCTTCTAACTTCTCCACTAATGCCGGTGTCCCCCAAGGTTCAGTTCTTTCTCCCACTCTTTTCCTCTTCTTCCATTGATTGGAAATCCTATCCATAGTTTTGCCGATGATAGCACATTGCATTCAACTTTCCATTTTGAGAAACCTTGTCCTGCTCAATCAGCTTCAACTTCTCGAAAATCTGCTACCAATTCCTTAAATGCCGATCTTCAGGTAATTCTCCAGTGGGGCAAAGACAACTTAGTTGATTTCAACCCTTCTAAAACTCAATCTTGTCTTATATCTTGCAAAAAGGATTCTTCTGCTCCTATGCTTTTCTTTAGTGACACTCCGATTATTAGGCAAAATGATATATCTCTTTTGGGAATTACCCTGACTTCTAATCTCTCTTGGCACAAGCACATTACAAATATTGCTTCCTCTGCATCTAAAAAACTTGGTTTTCTCTTTCGCTCTCGGCGTTACTTTTCTTCCAAACAGCTGCTCACTCTGTATAAATCGCAAATCCGCCCCGCCATGGAATACTGTTCCCACATCTGGGGTGGTGTCCCCAATACCTCTCTCACGCTTCTTGATTCCATTCAGAAGAGGGCAGTTTGGTTAATTAATGATTCATCTCTAACAGAGTCTCTCCACTCGCTTTCTCATAGACGTACTGTTTCTGCTGCATGCCTCTTCTACAGATACTTCCATGGGAACTGTTCTTCTGAATTGGCTTCTATAGTTCCTGCTCTCTCTTTCAAAACAGTCCAAACACGTGCCGACACTAGCCAACATCCATATACTGTCCAACTTCAAACCCACAGAACCAACTTTTCATCTTCCTCATTTATTCATTCAACTGCCGTTTTCTGGAACAACCTTCCTTCATATGTATTTCCTGAAAATTACAATCTACAGAAGTTCAAGTCCAATGTCAACAAATATCTTCTTTCGTCTTCTCAACCTCCAACTCAAGCACGGTACTAAGTACTATAGGTTCTAATACCTCTCGTGTTTGGGGTTCACATAAAAAAAAAAAAAAAAAAAAGTTTATCGCCAGTGGATAGACACTGACAGAATTCATATTGGTGATCATTGATCAGATGGAAGGTTTCTAGATAGTTTAGAACTTGGTGGTTAATGGATTTCTTCATTACGTTAGAAAGAGTTGAAGTAAGTGCAATGGGATGATAACTGGATAGAAGGGATATGTCACGTTTTTAGGAACCAGCTGCATATCAGCAAATTTCCAGAAAGTAGAAGTGAAAACACCAGAGAAAAAAGAAAGTGCAAAATGGCAACACAGAGTAAGCTCAGGAACACAGGATTTGAGAACAAGGAAAAATATCATCAAGACATGGTACTTTCTTGGCATCAAGGCTGCACAAAACCCTTCCGACATACTTTTGATTGAAGTCAACAGGAGACATTGAATAGAGTATACTGGGAATGGTAGGAGGTGGTTTACCAAGATCATCAATACACGAGTTAGAAGAAAAGTAGGATGATAGCAGGTCAGCTTTATCTTCAGCTGAGGTGGCAACAGAACTATCTTGTTTTGACAGAGGTGAGAATAGAGATGAGCAAAAGTTGCAGCCAAATAGCTTCGGCAAGAGATCAGGATGCACAGCTACCATCTGGACAAGAAACAAATTTTCTACTCTTACCCTGTTCAAAATCTAGTCTGTATTGATAAATACCCGCTTTGCAGTTGCTGGAAGCTTTTGAGAATGCAGAAAAGGAATCTGGAGATCTGGATGAAAGTCATTTGTGATATGTAACATTTTTATCTTGAACAGTCTTACACGCATTTATTGGAAAACCAAAGTTTAGATAAAGGATGACATTTTAAGGTGGAGAGTGAAAAAAGGATTTCATCACTACAAGAATAATTTCACTGATATGTTCTGAACAAATTTTGAAACAGAAGATTTGAAACAGTAATCTGAAGAAGGAAAAGAAATTTTACAGATCATCATCTTATTCTGCATTCTTGTAATGCCAAACAATATGAGATTGAGAATGGCCATGAGAGAAAGGTTCCATTGGAGAAGAGAATCACCAATTTGTGATCTGAGGTGAGGTGCCTAGAGGACCACTCACCTCGTTGGTGTACTTAGAAGGGTTGTTTGTGAAAAAAAGATCAAGCGTGTTAGCTGTGTGGATAGGACTGTCTGGTATTCTGGTAGGTAAATGAACAACCTGTGTGAAGTGATTAGTAATTGCAAAAGCCTCAGAATCTCCACCAGCTAGGCCTGTGTGGCTGGAAAACGGAAGCCAGCTGGAGTGGGGATCATTAAAATCACCAAGAAAAATTATCTCATTGTGAGCAAAGTTTCACTGTAGAAAGTTAAGTTTCAAAGAGAGGAAGTCAAAGAGTTCCAAGTGATTAGTGGAGTTGTTGTGAGAAAAATAGAGGCAACAGATAAATTTGACACAATGGGGTAAAGAGATTTTAAACCAGAGAAAAAGAGGAGATTCCAAATTACTGAGTCTGGTGACAAGGCATATCAGAATGGACATATGCACAAGTACCACCTTTGAAGTGAAAGGAATCATACAGCAAATCAACCAATTATTGGGATTCTGTCAGAAAAGGTATGTGGGGTTTGGCAGACTGCAAGTGAAAATGGACATCATTGAGACTAGAACTGAGACCATGTATATTTGTGAAATTAATGAAGAAGTGTTTGGAAATTCACTAATTTTATTGGATCCATCATAGCATCAAATCAAATCGGCCAGACAAGATCTCCCCTCAATGAATCCAGTGACTGAAGTATAACTGAACACCTGTCTATAGATGGTGCTTCATCACTTCTTTAACAAGTGACTCCATATTTTCCCCAGAACAGACATTAAGCTAACAGGTTATGCGAGCATCACTAGACTCTGGGGAGATTCCCTTGGATTGGAAAAGTGCAAATGTATCTCCCATACATAAGGGTGGCTCTAAAAGTGAAGTTGGAAATTATCGACCTGTGTCAGTCTGACTTCAGTAGTAGGGAAAATCATGGAGGCATTGATCAAGGGTGGAATTCAGAATCTTTTGGATAGAATTGAAATTCTCAAGGATACTCAGCATGGTTTTGTAAAGGGAAAATCATGTTTAACAAATCTGGTTCGCTATTTCGAAAGGGTCACTCACGAGTTGGATTTAGGGAATAATTTCGACATTGTTTATTTAGATTTCAGCAAAGCTTTTGACTCAGTCCCACATGAGCGGTTGCTTTATAAGCTGGAACAGGTTGGAATCACTGGGAAAATCCTTAGATGGATAGAAGGATGGCTTCAGGGCAGGAGGCAGAGGGTTGTGATAAATGGCTATTCCTCAGATTGGGTTGATGTAAGAAGTGGGGTTCCCCAAGGATCAGTATTAGGACCACTGTTGTTTTTAATTTTCATAAACGACATTGATGAAGGGATAGAGGGCGTGATGTCTAAATTTGCAGATGATGTTAAAATTGGTAGAGTAGTTAATGATCACTGTCAAGCTGAGCTTCTTCAGAGAGACCTAGATAGACTTCAAGAATGGTCAGAAAAATGGCAGCTGTGCTTTAATCCAACAAAGTGTAAGGTATTACACCTGGGAAACAGTAATCCCAAAATAACTTATTCACTTGGTGGAGTTCAACTAAACCCAGTACTGGAGGAAAGGGACTTGGGTGTTACGATACGGTCAGACATGAAATTCTCTGAGCATTGTAAACAGGTTGCAAGGAAGGCCCATGGTGTCCTATCGATGATCTATCGAACTTTTGCAAGTAGAGATAGGGACGTGATAATCCCATTATATAAGGCCTATGTTAGACCACACTTGGAATACTGTGTTCAAGTATGGAGACCGCACCTAAAGAAAGACATCGAGCTTCTTGAAAGGGTGCAAAGAAGGGTAACTCGCCTGGTGAGATCGGCAAAAGGGCGTCCTTATGAAGAAAGACTTCGAATATGTGGGTTGCAGAGTTTGGAAACTAGACACCTTAAAGGAGATTTGATTGAGGTGTTTAAGGCTCTGAGAGGCATCAGTAAAATGAATGAGGACAAAATTTTCAAGATTATAAATGATGCTAGAACTAGGGGACATAAATTCAAGTTATGTGGGGAAATGTTTAGATTGGACTGCAGGAAGTTTTATTTTAGCCAGCGAGTTATAAATTACTGGAATAAGTTGCCTTCATGGGTGGTAGAGGCCGACAGTTTGGGGAAATTCAAAGGTCATCTGGATAGTACTTTCGGGTAAGAGAAGCGCATAGGATGATAGGATTAATTTCCTTTTTATTTAATTTTTAATTTCATTTTATTATTTTTATTTATTTATTAATTATTATTATTTATTTATTTAATTTTTGTTTTTATCATTGTTTTGTTCGGATTTTTTTTTTTTTTTTTTTTTTTTTTGGCTGGTGCAGCATAAGCCATAGGCTTTCTTGCACCATACGGCCGTTACTAATACTAATAGGTCCATAATTACTTATGTCACTTTTGATCCCCCTTTAAGAATTGGGGATACATTTGCATATCTTCAGTCCACAGTGACCTTCCCTGAATCCAAGATGCTCTCATAATTATAGCTAAGAGTTTGCTTACCTCCTTTGATAGCTCCCTTAATATAACTAGATAGATCCTATCCATCACACGTGCCTCTTTTATGTTTAGCTTCAACAATTTGTGTTCCATTTTTCTTTCAGTTATCACAAAATCAATTAGCTCACCATTAGAGTCTGATAAACTTTTGGCATCCTCCCCTTTCCTAAAGAATTCCTTTGTGAATGTAGATGCAAAATGCCTAATCAGTTTGTTAGCAACCTGAACTGGGTCATCAAGAGCTACACCACTAAATCAAGTGGCCTAAAGTGATTCAACCCCTTCCTTCTATATTGTTAGTATAAGTAAAGAAGTGTTTGCTGCTATTCTTTGCATCCTGTACCACAGACCTCCTGTAATCTGCCCTACCTAGCCTATTCTCCTTTGTAACTTAATTACAGATTGGTTTATATCTACCATGGGCTTGTGTATCACCTGATAATTTATATTCATCCCATGCATTTTTATTCTCTGAAGCCTCATCAATTCATCTTACATCCATTTAGCCCTGAACAATATTTCTTTGTTGGTATGAAAAGCCTAGTAGCTTCTATGATTATCCCTGAATACTTCCCATTTAGAATTTGCTGTTTGTAACATTATCAGTTAGTCTCTCTGCAGAGAATTTAAAAATTGTCTGAGACCACTCTAGTCACCTATAAGAAAGCAAAAGCCTTTCCATTTACCCTTGAAAGTAGTCATATCTTCAAGTAAATTCCACATCAGCACAAAGCATGGTTTTTATCTGCAGATCCTTAATGTATGAAGAATCACTGCTAATAACCAAATCAAGAGTATTGCTTCCTCTTGTTGCCTCTCTAATATGTTGTTGTAGAAAACAGCCATCCTATAAAGCCATAAATCTTGGATGCAATACTCGGATGCAATACTTGGATGCTGACTGGAATGTGTGTACCCACAAATTCCAGTCAGCATCTGCAAAGTTCAAAATCCCCCATTATAAGCATTCTATTTTTACTAGCCCACTCTATTTCTCTGTATAGTTTTTTGGTATACTTATCATTATATTTGGTATACTCTCATTTTCATTTTCCCAGTGCTTATGTCACACTAAACTGACTTAACTTTGAACTGGCCACACATGTCAACTGGATGGACTGCCTTAGATTTTATGTGATTCTTAACTAAGAGCATAACCACTCCCCATATTCAAATTCAGCATCACTTATAACTTGTTTGCTTTGTTGTTTGTTATTTGGTTTTTAGGAGCATTAGCAACTAAGGCCATATTACTCCGGGGATATGCGGTGGTCATTCCCTGACCTTTCCGCATCCTCCGTATTTGGTGGTGAAGGGCTCGAACCCCGGTCTAATCAAGAAGCATGTGCTACGCACTACTGCTCCTTCCCACCTGGCTAGGAGATGCCGTTCACTTATAACTAAGTGACCCCATGTCTCCAATATCCCTACAATGTCTACATTTCATTAGACATCAATTATACATGCACTATTACTCTTAGTTATAGAGCCCATGTATTTACTGATTCATTGATAACCCACAGCAGGGCTTGAAATCCATGCACTATTACAATTATACATGCACTATTACTCTTAGTTATAGAGCCCATGTATTTACTGATTCATTGATAACCCACAGCAGGGCTTGAAATCCCCGACACTGCTTTCCAGGCTGCTACATATTCCAATAGAAGCAGTGGAAGAATCACTTTCATCTCTGCCTGCAGCTCTAGTTAATCTACTAGTCTGGTAAAGCCATTGTGCTTATGATATAGTAAACTGGACATACTTCCATAATGTTCTTTCAAGCCAATGTTAAGTAGAGGAACTGATGAGAATACATTTCCACTGAGCAGAAAAACTGCTTTGAAGCTTAATTTTGAAGTATAGGACTGAGTTTAATGACCAGTTCATCCAGAAGCCCACTAATAACTTTACAGAAACACATACCATCTTCTATAATGAAATATTTTGAAAACGTTTTATGACATTTTTAATATACAGCAATTTTAATTCCTGCTTAAAATAACTTCTATTGGAACTTAGACCCGAGGAGTTATACTTGCTCTTTAGATAAGTTCATGTTATGAAATAAGTCATTAAACTCTTCTTGTTTAATTAAATGCATCATATTAACTGGTTACAAATCTGTTGACGTCGATGGTCCAACAAAGTCTGCAACACAAGAATCCTCATTATACTCATTAATTCCTTTATCCCATTATTTTAGCTGATCTGGTATTGCCAGGTCATGATTGTGGAACAAGTCTTATTACAGATGAATATTAGGATATTTGATGCTGTGCTTGCTTTTTCTGGACATCCTTCACTAATTTGGATGGTATCCCATTGCTCTTTTGTCCATTAAATGTGTTTTTAGCCCAAGCAAGTCACTTCTTCCTCATTTGTTGGGTCAATAAAGGCTTCTTCTTCTTCTTCTTGAGCTGATAGGCATCAGACCACATTTCGAAAGCTGTCTTTGGATAGTTCATGCACTTGTTTCAACATCAGAGTCCATCTCAAAGTCCACTTTTAGATCAGGAGCACTAGCATGGGGATTACAAAGGAATAGCTGTTTCAAATATTGATCGTGGGAAGGCATAGACACTCTTATGGCCCGATCCAGGTCTTCTCTTCACATCACCGGTTTCACACTTTAATTTTAGCACCCGGGATACTGTTGACTGGTGGCAGCCTATTTTATCAGCGATAGCACATGTAGAAAGCCCTTCTTAAGACAGAGCAACAGCTACTTTTTTTTTCTTGGTGTCAACTGAACTGGAGCCATGCTTACACTTCTGCTAAACAGGATACTAATGAGAGTGTCCTTCCAATGGCGTATTTATAGAAACAACTTTGCAATTACTGTCTGATGCAATACCTTTGCTTTGCAACAAACAAAATAACTGTAATTAAACAATATCTTATACATTTCACTACAAACGTTACTTTTTTTAAGGTGATGCAGTTGTTTTGTTCGCCACTGTATAACACTGTACAATATGGTTGTTGAGAGGTGTTATTCAAGCCTATGTGGACAGCACAGAGTTCTGCAGTATAGCTGCTACATTCAGTAAGGAGTTTCTTGGATATGGTAATGTTTGGAAATAATGCTGCTGCACCAACATGATTGTCAGTTTTAGACTCATCTGTGTAGATTATTGTGTACTGGTCGTGCTGGGTTCTCAGTGTGGCATGTATTTGCAGTATGTTCTGTTGGGAAAAGTGTGCATTGCCCAGGCTGTGAATAAATGGTCACACAGCAGTATATTATACATCCAAGGTGGGAATGTATGAGAGACAACAGGCTGTATCTTACTAAGGTCAATTTGTTAGTAAGCCTGCAGTGAGCAAAGACGTATTCCAGTTTTTGGGTTTACAGATGAAAAGTCCATTCCAAGTTCGGTGTTTTGGATACCTTTTGAGTTCTGCTGCATAGTTTAATAAAAGCATTTGTCTGCACAGCTGCAAGGAGGTTTCATGTGCTTCAGTGTATAGGCTCTGAACTGGTAATGTACAGAATCAAGCCAACAAAGTGCTTGGTCTAGCAGAGCTATAGACTACAGAATGGTAGTCTAGACATGACCTTATTAATGCATGGTACAAATGTAGTAGTGTGTAATAGTCAGCTCCCTATGTTTTTCCTGGCAGAACTCTTAAGATGTTTATCTTTTCGATAATTGTAGATTACTTAAAATACCATTTATAATTGACTTAATATGATAGCATAGCTTAATTTAAACCCCAGAAGTTAAAATATGTGCAAGGAAGTAGAAGTGCACGTCTTCGTCCTTGGTTGTCAATATTAAAATTGAAAATAAATGGTTAATACTGGAGGCTAATAGCCATAATAGCCTTACCATATATAGGAATGACACCAAACTAGGAACAAGAATTTTTAGAAAAAATACCCATACTGGCAAGTACCTACATTTTGATTCGCACCACCCCCTTAACATAAAAAAAAGCCATTCTTTATACTCAGATTTACAATGCTATAAAATACAGTTCTACACAAAATGATCTCAATCATGAACTTCAATATCTTACAACAAAATTCATATCTAGAAGGTACCCTACTCAATTAATTCAACAAACCGTTTTCGCCGTCCAAAATAACATTAACAATCCACCCAAACACACCTCTAATAATAATGTATGTATTATCCTACCATACCATAGTAATTTTTACAATCAGTTCCGCCGCACATTCAAAGGTATCGACATCACCCTCACATTCTCAACTTATAATAAACTTTCTCATTATTTAATTCATACAAAGACACACAAAAATATCATATCAGCGATATGAACAATATTATTTACCTAATAAAATGTCAACCTAACTGCAATGCATGTTACATTGGTAGCACAACTTCAAAATATGGTTCTATTAAAACATCAAACACACATGCGTACTACCACTACAATTAGTTTAAGGCAGGCCAAACCAACACAGAACTAGCATCACATGTTCAATCTCACAATCACACCCCCTTAGTAGACTCAGCCATTCCCATTATCAAATTAAAATCCAGTTTTAAAATCTTCCACTATGAAGATTCTAGTCATAGAATGGTTGCGCCGCCATTCCAATCTCCAAGTATTAAATACCAAACTACCTTACAACATTGCACTGGCTTGGAATCTCATGCACCTGAGATTTCCACATGTAATCAGGAGCATCATGGGAACTTAGCTTTCTTAAATACACGCGTTAACTCTCAATCCATCATTGCCAACTGAAGACGTGGATAACGAAAGCCACTTGTTATGGCTATTGGCCTCCAGTATTAACCATTTATTTTCAATTTTAATATTGACAACCAAGGAAGAAGACGTGCACTTCTACTTCCTTGTGCATATTTTAACTTCTGTTTTTAAACCCCAACTTACTTACTCCTAATTTAAATTAAAATTATCATCCACCCTATTCAAACATCAATTGCAGATTATAAAAAAAAAAGGTGAGTACCATTATAAATTAAGCTATGCTATCATATTAAGATGTATATCTTTTTCAGACATGTAATCCATAGCATTTTTATATTCAAGGAAGGTGAGTTTTTGGTCAAATATCACACCAAGAAAGCAGACACTAGGGACTACTGATATGATTAGATTTACTAGTCTAAGTTCCGGGTGTGAATGGAGGTAATATTTCCTACAGAAATTGATTTTTGGTGCAAGAGACAAATCCATTGTTTTGGGACCATTTGACAATGTTGAAAAAAAAAAAAAAAAAAAAAAGGTAAAAAAGGGTTAGGATTAAATTTAAAAGTATCTGCAATTCTGCCCAGACATGGGGGGGGGGGGGAACATGATGAGGGCCCTGTTATTCAATTGGGTCCTGGAGATACTGTGTAAGGTTCAACAGCAGAATTTTTCTAACATAATCTGTACTTGTTAATAGGAAAGCCTGTTTTTAGGGTACAAGGATATTTGATGACGCTATTGAGAAGGTAGAACCTGTGGGTTAGTCGAGTTGGAGAATTGCAGTTTGGAGGTATATGCAGACAAGCAGTTTAATGGCAGCCACAAGCAGAGGGGAAATTGATTCTTGTACTGCTTCTACTGAGATATGCAGAAGGCATGCAAGAATGATAATAAATAAAAGAATAACAAAAGATTAGTCTGGGGCACAAAAGAGTACTTTTATCAAGAAAGACTTCAGTTCTGTGAATTGTCGCATCTGGGAAGTGTCGCAACATCCTGCAAGGATGTTGTTGTTTTTTAGGAGCATCAGTGACTTAGACTATACTGCTCTGTCATGTATTAAGTATATAGAAATGTGTGTTTGTGGGCCAATTTGCAAGAAGTTGTGTGAGCTGAAAAGCCAAAATAACTCACATGGGGAACCCTACTCTGTCCACCTGAGATCAGCTAACCACAGTCATGACTTCATATTCCAATCACTGATGGAATCTGAAGCCAGACAAACAAACAAGAAAGAGGTGACGAAAACATTATACTCTCATGAAGAGCACCTATAAGGAGATCTGGTTGTAGTGTTTAAGGCTTGAACTCAAATAATGAACTTAATTTTTAAGACATCTTTACTCTTGTTGGACAGTGGACTTAAATTTAAATTGAACTGATGTGTGAAATTTTGTTTTTAGCAAGAAAGAAACTGACTGTTGGAACAGACTTCCATCTGGTGTTGTGGCCTTAACAAATTTAAAGAAAAGTTAGACAAATTATTTATTAATTCAAGTCTTTCTCTCTCTTGAGTACCTCTCTGTGCTCTTAACCAATCTCATTTTCTTCTTGGTGCTCTTTTCAAAGGTCCACATCTTTCCTAAACTGGAGTCTTCAAGGCTGTATTTGACATTCAAGATGTGGCCTAACCATTGCACCTCTTTGTCTTTACTGGAAAACTTTGTATACATTATTGACAAAACCACAAGCCATCCTAACAGCCTCTCTTTCAGAATAATTCATATCAGATTGTATAGTTATGCCCAAGAACTCTTCATTATCTATAAACTAAATAATTTATGTCTTGTTGAAGTAGCATTTTCTGATTACTGTCATTAGCCAAACCCTGCAGGACACCACTCATATTTCTGTGCAAATTTAATACATACAGCAAGGTGTTTTTAAGAATATATTTACAAATAAACCATTTCATACAGATAAAAGATAAGTACAAGAAAAAAGTACATAAAAAGTATAAAAGTATCTGAAATTTTTTTTCCCTTATATTTACTATATAAGTAAATAAAATTTCAGAGTGAAAAAGCATGACTTACCATCTCTAAAGCAGTAATGGTAAAATCAGCATTAATGATAGCTTGAATTATTTTACCTGCAAGACCTACAAGTGAGATAAAACATTTTCAGTTTAATAAGGAGGAGGAGGAGGAGGAAGCAGAACTAATACAATACACAATTTCATGGCTGATCATTAAATTAATCAGAGTTATAACAAATTACAGGATTAGAAAATAAATATCATAGACACATTAAAAGAATATGCCATGTTATATACAATATATATGTTCAATATACAAATACTTTCATCTTTATATAAAAGTAAGTGGGGCTTAGCAGCCCCACTTACATTTCTGACAGACCTCAATTATTGGTTGCCTGCTTCAATCACAACTTATCACAATTTCCTGTTTATTTTTGTGTGATTCTTTTCACTTTAAAGGCAGAACTTTTAGTAACACTGGACTTACCCCACATGGAAGGTCAGAAATGCACATTTTTGGCTGATGTTGTATAAGCTTGCTTTCTTGCATCACATGCCTCTACTAATGCTAATGCTAAATGTATCTGATCTGATATTACTTTTCAGATACTTTCATCTGGAATTTCCTAATTTTGATCTAATTTAAAAATTTTTGCTCCTGTCTACCAAAGTCATGTGTTGTCTCTGTCATTCTCCCAAAATTACTAAACAAACATTTTCGCTTCCTTTCCTTAAAGCTCACCTTTCTCCAACGTAACTTTCCTAACAGTAAGTAATTTTCCATGATGATTTTAATGTTCATAACTCAAACTAGCATCATTTTTTGGTTACATGGACCCAGCTGGTCAAGATATTGAGGCTCTTGTGATTACTAATGATCTTACACAACTTGTTCATTTACCAATAAGACAAGTCTAACCTGCAGCACACAACACTAGATTTTTTCCTCATCAACAACAACACTTCAAATTATGTTAGTAGTCTTCAGGTGCCTCAGATGAAGATTTGGTGATGGCCCCCTTCTCCAAAGAAGCTTTCTCTCTCTCTCTCTCTCTCTCACATGGCTGTTCTCAGCCTCATATCATTTGGAATTACAAGAATGCAAAATAAGATGATCTGCATGATTTCTACTCCTCTTTTCCTTTGTTTTATTATTGTTTTAAGTTGTTTGATCCTTATGTTCTCTGAGACTGTGTCAGTGCAATTATTCTTATGGATGAAATTCTTAATTCCTCACTCCCTTACCATAAAATTTGATCCTTTATCTAAACCTTCAGAGTTATAGAGTCAAATGTGAATCTGGCCATTTTCTGGTTAAAACAACACTGAAGTGGAACTGGATTAAGAAAATAAGAGTAGACAACCAATAATGCAGGGAAGGAGAAATACTACAAATGGATCAATTTAACATTGAACTACTTCAAGATGACAGCATTAGAAACAACTCCACCTGGAGATTGGATGCTGCAATTAACATAGAGATAAAAGGTAATACTGAAGAAATCTATGAATATTTAAAAAATATTGTAAAAAAAAATAGCTCATGAAATCCTAGGAAAAAAGAAGAGCCAAGGACCAAAAAAGACCTGGATTACAGAGAAAGTAAGAGCTGCTGTAGAGGAAAAGAAACTTGCAGATCAGAAATGGCTGGGTGATAGGAATGATGCATATAGGAACATTTATGTTGAAAAGAAGAAAATAGCCAATCAGTTGGTAGTAGAAGTGAAAAATGAAGACTGGGAAAGGAAATGCGAGACCATTAATAGCAAATTGGGCTTCAAGCGATCAGCGGAATCATGGAAAGTCCTTAAAGACTTGAGAAAACAGAATAAACACAATGCTGGTTTGCAATTAATACCTATGAAAGACTGGATGAAGTACTATGGACTTTTAAAAGAAGACTGGGAAGAGTTCAAGATGGTGGAAGATTTTGGTGTGGAAGACTTGGGCTTAAAAGTTTCTGTTAGGGAAGTGGAACTCTTACTAAAGGAAGGAAGGAAGGAATGTCAAATCACCTGAACCTGGAGGAGTTTATATGGAACTTCTGAAATATGGAGGAAGAGGAGTGGCTGTTTGGATACAAAAACTGTTAAATGATATACTGAAAGGAGAAGAAATGCCGAAAGAAATGACAACAGGATATATTACATCAATTTATAAGAAGGGCAATCGGAAAAGCTGTTGAAATTACAGAGGAATATGTGTCTTGAACCCGCTGTTAAAGATTCTTGGAAAATGGATCAGGAACAATTTAGAAGCTCGAATCGAGGTATCAAAAGAACAAAGTGGTTTTTCAGCAGGGAGGTCATGTATAGACCATATCTCAACAGTACGACAGATCCTTGAAAAATACCAATCGAAAAGAAAAGAAATCTTTATGATTTTCATTGACCTTGAAAAGGCACATGACAGTGTTCCAAGAAAACTCTTATGGGAAGCACAAGGTGAATATTGATAGAAAATTGATTAACATTATTAAGACAATCTACAGGAATAATAGATGCAGAATTAAAGTAGGATCAGCTTTGTCACCTGAATTCCACACTTCAAAAGGCTTATTACAAGGCTGTTGCATGCCACCAACACTTTTCAAAATTTGTATCGACATCTGCCTAAGATCCTAGTAAAAAAAATGCAACAAAATGGGATTGTCGATCAACAAGAACATCTATATTCACAATTTACTTTTTGTAACAAGTAGATAAATTCAAATATTTGGGATCAATCTTACAAAGTGGTGGATCATCCCAAGCAGAGATCAATAAGAGAATTGCAGATGGCAGAAAGGCTATCGGTATGTTAAATTCTGTTCTATGGAGCAGAAATATCCTAAATAAAACAAAGAAACCTATATTTCAAAAGATTGTACAAAGTCTTCTATTGTACGGAGTGGAAACCTGGATGTTGAATAGGTGAGGGGGAAAACAAATTGCTCTCCACAAAAATGGGTTTTTGGAGATGCTCAGCACGAACTTCTAGAAGATACAGAAAATGGAATGAAGACATAGAGAGAAAATGGAAGTGAAAAAGAATATTATTGACACTATCAAAGAAAAGCATTTAACATGGTATGGACATGTCAAACAGATGCAAGAAATCAGATATCCAAAGGCTATCCTGGAATGGATACCTCCTGGAAGAAGGAGAAGAGGAAGACCTAGGAGGACATGGATGGATGGAGTATGGGAGTGCATGACAGCCCGAGATTTAACCGACCAAAACACCTTAAACCGCACTTTATGGCGGGAAAAAATTCTTACCAAAAAATAACTTGTAGGCTGAGGAAACTCGTTGTAAATGGAAACACTCCTCTTGAAGAAGAAGATCTAAACCGTGGTTTTTCCAATAAATGTGCTAAGGCTACTGCAGCACTTCGCTTGTACACAAAATCTGTCTACACTAAAAGCTAATAACAGTTGTAAAACATTTATTACTCAATCCAAGCTTGATCAAGACTGACTTATTAGCATCTTGCCTTTTTTCAAAAACCTTCTATTGATGATCTTGGAAATCACCTCCTTACATACTAAATGCACACCACTCCACTCAAAAAATCTGATGATCTTTCAACAGAGAAATAATAAAAGAATTTTTAGCAACCTGGATTCCAACGAAGCTCCAGACCTTGATAACATTTCTCCACTTGTTCTAAGTGCCAGTGTGTTCCATGTCATGCTTCTTTGAGTCACCTTTTTACATTTTCTTATTCCAATGGTGTTTTTTCTTCTGCACAGATATTTGTTCATATCCAGGGGATATTGTGAAGGCCATGTTACCTCAAGGAGTTGGGTATTCTTGCTGAGTATATACCATATCCAAAAGTTTCATTCATTCATAAAACATATTCCTCCCCATCCACTTTTACTTGATCTACTGAATGCATTATGAATATTCAAACTAACAGAATAAACTTATCTGTAAAAAGATCTAAACTTCACAAAAACGTGATTCATTTCACAAATATATATGGACTCAGTACCAATCTCAATGACTTCTATTTCACACCTATAATATGCTAAGCCCCACTTACTTATTCTGAGATAGTCTCAGTTATCAGTTGCCTCAACTACTACTGATTTCAGCTACCCTAATTACAATGAACAACTGTACAGAAAAATAGAGTGGACCAGTAAATCAGAATGTTTTACAATGAGGTATTTTAACTTACCAGATATTGACTGGAACTTGTGCGTTTGTCACATGCACACAAGCAAGCAAGACTTTTGAGGATTTATTGGATGACTGTTTTCTGCAGCAGCATGTTCAAGAGGCAACCAGAGGGAGTAGTATCTTGATCTCATTATCAGTAGTGATTATTCATGCATTAAGAATCTGCAGATAAAGGAACCTCTACTGATGTGGGATTTTCTTAAAGATGTAACAACCATCTGGGGTAAAGGGAAAGGTTTTGCCTTTGTAAAGGTCACTACAGTGGTCTCACACAGTTTTTAAATTCTATACAGTGGCCAACTGATTGTGTTACCAACAGCAAATTCTAAATGGGAGGCATTCAAAGAATTAATCTTGAAAGTTACTAGGCTTTTCATAACAACTAAGAAATACTGTTCAAGGTTTAGGCCTAAACGGATGTCAGATGAACTAATGTGGCAGAGAAGAAAAATGCATGGGATGCTTATAAATTATCAGGTAACACAGAAGCCTATGGTAGGTATAAGCTAGTCTGTAACAAGGTCACAATAGGCAGATTATGAGAAATCTTTGGCAAAGGATTTAAAGAAAAACAGCAAAGACTTCTTTACTTATGTAAACTGTAGAAGGAAGGAGATGAATCAGATGAGTCCATTTGATAGTCCGACTGTTGATGATCCTACTCAGGTAGCTGACAAACTTAATGAGTATTTTGTATCTACATTCACACATGAGGAATTCCGTAGGGAAGTGGAGGCTAGAAACATATCAAACTCTGACAGGGAGCTAAATGATTTTGTAATAACTGAGAGCAAAGTGGAGGAGAAATTGTTGAAGTTAAACATCAGAAAGGCACCTGGTGTGGATGAAATCAATCCAGTTATATTAAAGGAGGCAGCAGAAGAAGTAAGCAAACCCTTAGCCATAATCATGAGAGCATCCTTGGAATCAGAGGAGATTTCCGTGGACTAGAGATGTGCGAACGTGTCCCCAGTTCACAAAGGGGATCAGAGGGTGACACGAATAATTAAAGATCTGTTAGTTTAACTTCTGTTCTGGGGAAAATAATGGAGTAACTGGTTAAAGAAGAAATGAAGGACATTTCTTCTTTAACAAGACAGCAGTTATAGTCCATACACAGCATGGGTTTGTTAAGGGGAAGTCTAGTCTGACCAATTTGATTGGATACTACGATGTGGTCACAAAGGAACTGGATGCAAAAAATAATTTTGATATCGTATACTCGTAATTAAACATTGGCAGTCTGGTCTGCACAGGAAACATAAATAGGAAGTTATTCTAACTCATCTCTGCATAGGACATTGTCACTTGGTGCATTGCTATCTGGCAAGGGCAGACAATCATCCTATGTCTGGAAATTGTGACATCATTTTAAGAGTCTGGCATATTTAATTGAATGTGCACATTTTAATAATGATCACTGTTTGTGTTTTGCTCATCTGGCTGAGTCGTATACACTCAGACAGATTTTATCGGGCAATGAAAATATGTCATATATCTTTAAGTTTTTAGAGCCGATGTGCCATAAAACCCCTAAACAAACAAACAATGTTTCACCCATAAATATAATGTTGTTGATAATATGTGCCATAAAACCCCTAAACAAACAAACAATGTTGTTGATAATATATATATGTGCATTTATGGCTTCTGTGATTAGCGATGTAAAGGTATCCATAATTATAATGTATTCATCCTCCCTCTGCAATCTTCCCAATTGATAGACCATGTAGTGTCTTAATCTGTCAGACATAAGTTCTGAAATCAGAACTTATGTCTTTACCTTTAACTACTGCAACATCTTTCTTCATCTTCCGACAACTGTCATCACTACCTACCAATGGTTCCTGTAATCTGAGCACTATGATGATTTATAGTAATGATCAGGTCTAGAATATTCTCACCTCTAGAATTTTCTCTAACATGCTGGTACAAATAATAATCATCTGAAAAGGTTGTTTATGCATGTGTAATGCACTTCCATCATTTCTACTACCCAGGTAGTATGCATGCATTGTTTAATTATATCTCATATTGTGACCTTCACAATGAGTTGCCGACTGCTCTGTATAAGTAACGCTCTGAATAAGTACTTATTCAAAGCAGTGCAATACCTCGGCAACTCATTGTGAAGGTATTTACAATATGAGATACAATTAAACGATGCATGCATAAACAACCTTTTCAAACTCTTAGACATTTAGTCAAGAAATATTTTTAGAATAATCATCTGGTTTATTTAAAATTATTCCCTGTGTGAATTTCCCTCCCATTTATTCTAATCAATTAGGGAAAAACCAAAATCACCCATAACACTCTTAATTTTTGTCCATTCACACTCACACTTTTTGTCCATTTCACCTGCAAGTAGAGAATCTCACCATATTCTTCACAATCTTCTGGTCTATAGATTTCTCACATTCTCATTATACCTTTGCTTCCAACTAACTCACATCACTCAGATCCTTGCTGGAATGTGTACCTTTTGACTCTGCAAAAACACTTTTCATGCTTAGGCTGCTTTTTACAAGGAGCATGATCCCACCACACCTTCTATCTTCCCTATCTATCCTAAATGAAACTCATCACCCCCAATTTCCAGATGGCACCACATTTCCATTAGCTGTATTATGTCAGTGTTAGTTGTCCTAACCAGGAGTTCAAATTCACTGCTTTTATTGGCAGCACAGTTAAGACTTAAGTATTTTTTTTATAGTTTACTACCCTGACACATCCCTTGAAGTTTTTAAAGCTTGTTTCCCTAGCTTTAGCTTCCCGTTTGTTTCTTGTTTCTCATTTGAAACGTTGTTAACCTTATTGCCAATATTGGCTGTTGTGGCAACAAACAAGAACTATTAAGATGTGTGCAAGCATTACTTTGATACATATCATCAAATAAATGTGTCTATATTAGACTTGTCTGCCCCCCCAACTAGCATGCATAATGAAGCAACCGAGCATAATGAAGTATACCACAAGTTCTTTTATTAGAAAGAATTGTTCAAGTAGAGAAAGGGGTATTTAATGAAAACAGAATTAAATGCAGCATGTTCCAGGGTAACAGCCAACCTCCTGATTACAATAGTTAAGAATTAGAGCATCTAGGTATGTTATGGTAGACCATTTTCCCCATTCCATAAATGGGTATGTATTGGTCTTTCATGAAGATTTTAGCTCATAAGTAGAGAAGCATATATTTTTCTAATTTGAGCCAATTAAGAGTGAGATCAATCAAAAATCGGATAGACTGGCAGGAACATTTTTAGGCATGGTAATCACTCTGTACTCCAGGCACGAAGGAGGAACCTAAACTTCTGTGAACATTATGTTTATCTCGATAATGAGGATTTCAATGCAATAATAACTATTAATTTTGAAAGCACAACTTGGAAATTGTCTGCCACATGGTTAGTGAAGTTAGACAACTGATTTATTATTTTAATATTGATTCAGCTAAAGGTCAGCATATTAATGTAGTCATTGTTCTATGGTGGATCCATCACTACTTGGTGAGAGGAGGAAAATCAAGGAGGTGGTTGACCATTCCAATGGCTGTAAGGTGTGAAGGATGTGTGGTTTAATGTGAGGAGCAGCTGAAAAGATTATTTTTCTTTGTTTAGCATTCTGTCATTTTGGTTGCTGGAAGAGATTCCATTTGTCAACGAATGAATGATACACAATTGTTTTGAATACTATGTGACAATAAATTTAGACTGAATTCCATTAAATGAAATGTGTATTAGTTATGGGATATTATAACTTATCAATTATAAAACGTTACCTTCTCTTACAGCATGCGGTTTGATAATACAACAAGTACTATTGCTGAAAAGTGCAGTATTGCAGTGGGCTAGTCCGGTAGAAGGGAAAAAAAATTCCAGTTCCTTTAATTACAATGAGAAAAAAAAAAAAAAAAAATCAGATTTGGTTTAAAATATGCCAAAATTAAAAACAGTTATAGCTTACATTTACTAGTGACATTTTAAAATATTATAAAGGACCATATAAATATTTTAAAATATTATACAGGGAATTCTGAGTACCTTTATTAACTGAAATCTATACATAATCTACATAACTTGTCTAATGATACTAATAATATTACTATAAAATATATCTTAATTAACTTAATCAATTAAGAGACTTGTAGTAACATACAGAATAAAGACAAGTATGGAATAAATACAAATAATCCTGTAAAATAAAAACACCTGGGATGAAAAAACGTGAACAATTATTTCCAATGATGTTGTGCAGATGTGAATAGTGTAGGGCAGCGGTTCCCATTTGGTGGTTTGTAAGCCCCTGGGGGGGTCGCAATGATGATTCATGGATTCATGCTAAAAATTCTATGATACTGTCTTCAATTTTTATAAAAACATTTTTTATTAAAAAAATTAGTTGAAAATGTATACTCTGCATGATTCAAGATAACCAATTAGTCAGTGTTATTAAAGACAATAAAGTAGTGCACGTTGTGAATTTGGAATCAGACATATCTCAAATTCAGAAATAGATGGCATGTGCAGAAACTCTGCTTACATAACCTTGCAAAATTTTACGAGGGCTGTTCAATAAAGAATGATCATAATTTTTCATTAACTGTATTGCTTGCTATTTCTAACTGAGATTAGCATGCATATGATGCAAGAAAGCAAGCTTATACAGCATCAGCCAAAAAAAACAAAAAAAATTTCCTCAATTTGAATTTATGCCTTCTCAGGTTTGTAATCTGAGCAAGAGGAAGAATCTCATCAGCACTGAGCCTGCTCAACCCATTCAAGGCTTTATACACCTCAATCAGATCACCTCGCAATCAAGTCTCCAAACACTGCAATTTGCAGAACTAAGCCTTTCTTCATAAGAACACCCCTTTGTTCTTTACCCGGGGTAAAGGGAAGGGGTATTGCTTTCGTAAAGACGACTACGGTGGACCGAGACAGTATTTAAATTCTATACAGTGGGATCAACTGATGATGTTACCAACAGCAAATTCAAAATGGGAAGCATTCAAAGAACTTATCTTGGAAGCTACTAGGCTTTACATACCAACTAAGAAATATTGTTCAAGGTTTAGGCCTAAATGGATGTCAGATGAACTAATGAGGCATATGGCAGAGAAGAAAAATGCATGGGATACATACAAATTAACACGTGACACAGAAGCCTATGATAGATACAAGTTGATCTGTAACCAAGTTACAAAGGAGGTTAGGCAGGCGAAGGCAGATTACGAGAAATCCTTGGCAAAGGATGCGAAGAAAAACAGCAAAGAGTTCTTTACTTATGTAAACTCTAGAAGGAAGGGGATGAATCAGATTGGTCCACTTGATATCGATGGGTCAACTGTTGATGATCCTGCTCAGGTAGCTAACAAACTAAATGAATATTTTGAATCGACATTCACACATGAGGAGTTATTCAGCGAGGGGAATGCCAGAGGTGAATTCAACTCTGGCAGTAAGCTAGAGAATCTTGTAATAACTGAGAGTAAAGTGGAGGAGAAATTGTTGAAGATAAACACAAGAAAGGCACCTGGGGTGGATGGAATCTATCCAGTTATATTAAAGGAGGCAGCAATGGAAGTAAGCAAACCCTTAGCCATAATTATGAGAGCTTCCTTGGACTCAGGGGACTGGAGATGTGCAAATGTGACCCCAATTCACAAAGGAGGATGAAAGGCTGACACAAGTAATTATAGACCTGTGAGTTTAACTTCTGTTCCCGGAAAATTAATGGAGGCACTAGTTAAAGAAGCACTGCAGGATCATCTAGACAAGACTTCAGTTACAGCTCAGACACAGCATGGTTTTGTTAAGGGGAAGTCTTGCCTGACCAATTTGATTGGATACTATGATGCAGTCACAAAAGAACTGGATGCAGGGAATAACTTTGATATTATATACTTGGATCTTAGAAAGGCTTTTGATACTGTTGCACATGGAAGACTGCTGCACAAATTGGAGCAGTGTGGCATTGGAGGCAAATTGCTGCTATGGATAAAGGGGTGGTTGAGGGGGAGAAGACAGAGAGTGGTAATCAATGGACACTGCTCATCGTGGACTAATGTTATTAGTGGAGTCCCTCAGGGTTCAGTATTGGGTCCTTTATTGTTTTCTATATTTATAAATGATATTGAGATGGTATATCAAGCTTAATGTCCAAGTTTGCAGACGATACGAAGGTTAGCAGGGTTGTCAAGGACACTACTGACACTATGCTGCTGCAACAGGATCTGGAAAGGTTGAACAGATGGGCTGAGAGGTGGCAAATGAAGTTTAACATTGACAAATGTAAAGTACTACATATGGGAAACAGCAACCCCAGAGCAACATATCAACTCTGTGGTACTACACTGACAGTGGTAGAGAATGAAAGGGACCTGGGGGTGGTTGTGCAGGCATATATGAAGTTCTCTGAGCAGTGCAGACGGGCTGCAAGAGTAGCTCATGGTGTATTGTCAATGATATATAGGAATTTTTCTAGCAGGGATAAGGAGGTGATTATTCCCTTGTATAAGGCAATGGTCAGGCCACACCTAGAGTACTGTATACAGGCCTGGAGACCTCATTTCAAGAAGGATGTAGAGCTGCTGGAACGAGTACAGAAAAGGGCAACAAGATTAGTGAATGGAACAAAGGGGTGCTCTTATGAAGAAAGGCTTAAGGTTTGCGAATTACAGTGTCTGGAGACTAGGCAGCAGCGAGGTGATCTGATAGAGGTGTACAAAGCTTTGAATGGTTTGAGCATGCTCAATGCTGATGGGATTCGTCCTCTTGCTCAGAATAATCACCTGAGAGGGCATAAATTCAAATTGAGGAAAGACAGATGTAGGATAGATGTGCGGAAATTTGCCTTTAGCCAGCGGGTGGTTGGTAGGTGGAACAGACTTCCATCCCTTGTCATGGAAGTTGATAGCCTAAATAAGTTTAAGGCTCGGCTGGACAGGTATTTCGATCGAACAGAGGGGTGAATTGGAAGTGGTTATTTTTTATTTATTTATTTTACTTTAATTTTTTTGGCTGATGCTGCATAAGCTTGCTTTCTTGCATCAAATGCCTCTACTAATGCTAATGCTAATGTTCCCCTCACCAGTCTTGTTGCCCTTCTCTGTACTCGTTCTAGCAACTCTACATCTTAAAATGAGGCCTCCAGATCTGTACACAGTACTCAAGACATGGCTTAACCATTGTCTTATACAGAGGAATAATCACCTCCTTCTCCCTATTAGCAAAATTCCTGTATATCATTCACTCAAGTGAACGGTGTGACCTTATGATCAAATTTATGCCTGTTCAGTTTTACCTATGTAATAATGAAAGTGACACGTGAGGAACAGTATGCTGCTCGCAAATTTTGTTTCTGTCTCAGGTATACATCAGCTGAAGTATATGAAACGTTAAAAAACTTAATGTGAATCTACACTCCTATATAGCACAGCTTGCAGGTGGTTAAGAATGTTTAAAGATTGTTTAATAATGTGATTGAATCACAAAAATTGACGGTCCTGATGCTCAACCACTGAAATCACCAGAAATCATAAATGTGAGAAATCGTTAAAAGAAGATCAGCATGTAACAGGAAGGCAACTGGCGGAGATGTTCAACATATCAGTAGGAAGCATAGACAGGATTCTCCATAACCATTTCCACATGATACTGGATTCCAAAGACTACTCACACCTGAGTAACAACAAGTTCTCATGGAGCTTTGTCAGGAGCTTCAAAAGATGTTTACTGAAGATGGTGAGGTTCTGCACAAGGTATTATCGCTGGATGAGATGTGGCTTCATCATTTTGATCAAGAGAGTAAGCAACAAAGCTTTGTTTGGAAGTCTATGTCATCACCAATACCGAAAAAGCAAAAGTTGTGGCTTCTGCAGGAAAGGTTATGGTCATCTCTGTTTTTTTTCTGACATTCAAGGACTGGTCTACCAGAATGTTGTGCCACATCATACGAATGTTACAGAACCTTACTACAGAACTGTACTGCACACTTTGCAGGATCACATTGCTCTCAAATTACTACAACTGCAAGTGGATGAGTGGATGCTACATTACGACAACCTCACATTGCTCATACTGTCATCAAGTACTTAGCCAGAATTAATGCCAAATGTGTTCCTCATCTGCCCTACAGCACTGACCTTGCACCTTGCGATTTGTTTTTTCTAAAGTCAGAGAAGAAGCTGCGAGGAAAACATTTCCAGTTGTCATAAGAAGTTGTAACAACACTGGATGCAGTTCCCAAAAGCATGTCAAAAAATAGCTTCCACCATGTTTTTTAAGAATGGCAAAAACATTGAAGTGCATTTCATGAAATGGGGACTACTTTGAAAAGGACCATCAAAATATGGATGATTAATAATGGTGTGGGAACAAAAAAATTTACCATTCTTTATTGAACATCCCTCATATAATGTTTACTTTATTGATATAAATGACAACAGTAAAATGTTTAGTAAGAAATCAGATGTAAGTCAGTAAGTTCTGTAAAATATAAAATAAATAAATATATAAGTTTTATAGAATAAATTTTTTATGATATAAATATTTTTTAATAATAACAGCCATAATGGATAATTGATTGAAGACTGGAAGCATAAGGAAAAACAATATTAAGAAACATGTTAATGAGAAGTACAAAAATCTTCTCACAAATTCAACTCAAAGTGAACAAGAAATTAGTAAAATGCATTCAAATCAAAATTCTAAAATAGTGAATAAAAATGTGTCCAAGATATCGGTATAAAGATGAACATTAAAAAAGAGGAAAATAATGAAGATTACATTATATTTGATTTTTCAGTTCTCGGAGGTGATGAGTATCAATGCCCACAATGTGTCATTTGTGGAGAAGTGCTTGAAAATAGTAGCTTGAAACCATCTTTTTTGTCTCGACTTTAAAATCAAAACACGAAAACTATGTTGATAAGCCTATTGATTTTTTAAACAGAAATCGCAAGAATTAAAAAACATGATGCTGATTAATATATTTTGCTCAATAATCAAAAAAGCAATACAGTGATTGAAGCTTCATATTTAGTAAATTACCAAATTTCAAAGGCTGGGAATCTCATTCTGTTGCAGAAGAATTGATTTTGCGATATGCAAAAGAAACTGTCAAGTGTATATTTGGAGATGATTCAGTTAAGAAGTTGGAGATGATACCCTTTTCTAATAACGCAGTGTCTCAGCGAATACACAATTGGTCTGATGATGTTGAATCATTTATAGTAGAAAGAGTTCAAAAAAGTGCAATTTATGCTTTGCAGTTAGATGAGATTACTGACCTTACTAATCTAGCAATTTTAATTGCATTTATAAGATACCTGAATGATGGTAAAGTGGAGGAAAATATGCTTTATAACCTTTATTAGAACATACAACTGGTAAAGATACTTTTAATCTAATTAATTCATATTTTGAAGAAACACAAATAAATTGGTTCTTCTGTTTTTTTTTTTTTTTTATGAAAACCCCAAACACAAGAGGTATTATAACCTATAGTACTTAGTACCGTGCTTGAGTTGGAGGTTGAGAAGACGAAAGAAGATATTTGTTGATATTGGACTTGAACTTCTGTAGATTGTAATTTTCAGGAAATACATATGAAGGAAGGTTGTTCCAGAAAACGGCAGTTGAATGAATAAATGAGGAAGATGAAAAGTTGGTTCTGTGGGTTTGAAGTTGGACAGTAAATGGATGTTGGCTGGTGGCGGCACGTGTTCGGACTGTTTTGAAAGAGAGAGCGGGAATTATAGAAGCCAATTCAGAAGAACAGTGCCCATGGAAGTATCTGTAGAAGAGGCATGCAGCAGAAACAGTGCGTCTATGAGAAAGCGAGTGGAGAGACTCTGTTAGAGATGAATCATTAATTAACCTAACTGCCCTCTTCTGAATGGAATCAAGAAACCTGAGACAGGTTTTGGGGGCACCACCCCAGATGTGGGAACAATATTCCATGGCAGGGCGGATTTGCGATTTATACAGAGTGAGCAGCTGTTTGGGAGAAAAGTAACGCCGAGAGCGAAAGAGAAAACCAAGTTTTTTAGATGCAGAGGAAGCAATATTTGTAATGTGCTTGTGCCAAGAGAGATTAGAAGTCAGGGTAATCCCCAAAAGAGATATATCATTTTGCCTAGAAATTGGAGTGTCACTAAAGATAAGCATAGGAGCAGAAGAATCCTTTTTGCGAGATATAAGACAAGATTGAGTTTTAGAAGGGTTGAAATCAACTAAGTTGTCTTTGCCCCACTGGAGAATTACCTGAAGATCGGCATTTAAGGAATTGGCAGCAGATTTTCGAGAACTTGAAACTGATTGTGCTGGACAAGGTTTCTCAAAATGGAAAGTTGAATGCAATGTGCTATCATCGGCAAAACTATGGATAGGATTTGCAGTCAATGGAAGAAGGTCATTGATATACAAGAGGAAAAGAGTGGGGGAAAGAACTGAACCTTGGGGGACACCGGCATTAGTGGAGAAGTTAGAAGACAGAGAGCCATCTACCATCGCCCTCAGTGAGCGATCAGAGAGAAAACTGGATAACCAATAACTAAAAACAGTTGGCAAACCATAAGATGGAAGCTTGTTTAGAAGACCTTTATGCCAAACACGATCAAAAGCCTTTGAGATGTCAAGAGCAACTACTTGTGTTTCACCGAACCTTTCCATTGAATTAGTCCATAAATGGGTAACATAAGCCAGAATATCACCAGTGGATCGACACTGACGGAATCCATACTGGCGATCGTTGATCAGACGGAAGGTTTCTAGGTAGTTTAAGAGTTGGTGGTTAATTGATTTCTCCATTACTTTAGAAAGAGTAGAAGTAATTGCAATGGGACGATAATTGGATGGGAGGGATTTGTCACCCTTTTTAGGAACTGGCTGGATATGAGCAAATTACCAAGCAGAAGGAAAAACACCTTTGGAATAAGAAAGTGAAAAAAAGGCGGCAAAGAATAGGAGTAAGTTCAGGAGCACAGGTTTTGAGAACAAGTGGAGAAATACCATCAGGACCTGGAGCTTTCTTAGCATCAAGATTCATCAAAATCCTTCTGATATCCTTTTGACGGAAGACCACAGGAGGCATTGAATGGAGCGTATTAGGAATGGTGGGAGGTGTTTTACCAAGATCATTAATACATGAGCTCGAAGAAAAATGGGATGCTAGCAGGTCAGCTTTATTCTTGGCTGAAGTGAAAACAGAACCATCTGGTTTGGACAGAGGTGGGAGCAGAGATGGGCAAAAGTTGCGGGCAATAGCTTTGGCAAGAGACCAGAATGCTCGGCTACCATTAGGGCAAGAAGCAAGTTTTCTACTCTTAGCCTGTTCAAACTCTAGTTTGGACTGATTAATAACTGCTTTACAATTGTTGCGAGCTTTGGTGTAGGCAGAAAATGAAACTGAAGAATTAGAATCAAGCCAATTACGATATGCAACGTTCTTCTCTTGGACAGCCTTAGCACATTTATTGGAAAACCAAGGTTTAGATAAAGGACGAGATTTTAAAGTGGAGTGTGGGATAAAGGATTCCATTCCTGCAAGAATAATTTCACTGACACGATCTGAGCAAACGTTGACATCAGAAGTTTTGAAACAGTAATCAGACCAAGGAAAAGAAGAAAAGAAGTCTCGCAGGTCATCCCATTTTGCATTCTTGTAAAATGGGATGACCTGTGACCTTGTACTTAGAAGGGTTGTTTGTGAGAAAAAGATCAAGCGTATTGGCTGTATGATTAGGATTGTCCGGTATTCTTGTAGGTAAATGAACAATCTGTGCTAGGTCATTAGTAATTGCAAAAGCCTCAGCATCTCGACCAGCTGGGTCGGTGTGACTAGAAAACGGAAGCCAGCTGGAGTTGTGAACGTTAAAATCACCAAGGAAAATTACCTCACTGTTAGGAAAGTTGGACTGGAGAAAGTCAAGTTGCAAAGAGAGGAAGTCAAAGAGCTCCAAGTGATTAGTGGAGTTGGGAGAACGGTAGAGACAACAGATGAATTTTACACAATGAGGTAGAGAGATTTTAAACCAGAGAAGATCAAAGAGAGGAGATTCCAAATTTCCAAGTCTCTGACAGAGAATATCAGAACGGACATATGCACAAGTACCACCTTTGAGGCGAAAGGAATCATACAGCAAATAATTTGGACATCTGAGATGAGCAGTAGTTGAATCAACTGATAACTGAGATTCAGTTAGAAAAGGTACATGGGGTTTGGCAGACTGCAAGTGGAAATGGACATCGTTGAGATTAGAATTGAGACCACGTATATTTGTGAAATGAATTAGGAAGTCCTTGGGAGGTTTAGATCTTTTCGCAGATAAGCTTGCTCTATTATTTTGACAATTCATGGTGTATTCGATAGTAAGAAAAAGTGGGTGGGACATGCTGTATGAAGTAATGAAATTTTTGGATATGGCGTACATGTGGTAAGAATATACCCAGATCCTTGACATAACGTGGTCTCGACAATGCTCCCCGCATACACACTACTCGGACTCCCTCCAGTCACTATCTGGCAGAGTAGAGGTAGCAAGATTATACACTAGCTGATCTGGAAGCTTCCTAGAGAGTTACCAATAGGTTTAGTCCGGTGTACTAACTAGCGGCCGGCCTGCGAACACCGTTTTAGAGCTGTACCCTCGAAATGTAAGGAATATTGGATCTCGCCACGACATTCATCATAACCTCAAAAAATCATCAATCATACTGCATGATGGAAGAGATAGGGAAGGGTTGGCCGGAACTTAGCTCTAGAGACTAAACATGGGTTCCACCACTTCAAACCTCCAATAAGCAAAGTGGTGGTATTTCACCGGTTGATGAGAGTCATCTACCACCTAGTACTGCCTGGTAACATGGAGGGGCGGCGTTCCTCCATGTGGTGTGGGCGCCACACCTCGACCCCTGCTTACGTTGATTCACACCTGGGTGGTCACCCACCATGTACTTGTGCATGAAGGTTATACCCAGGATTACTAACAGTCCCACCATCGTGACGGTGTAAGCAGAGGATTTGGCTGTCATAGACCATCCGGACTTCGCCGAAATTGGGTCCACTTTGACTTGAGTGTCACCCGAATATCAGTTCCATCAGCGTTTTAGACTCCCAGGTAGCAAGAACAGCTTGTCTGGCATATCTGAGAGAATGTCCGTGACAACCTCAAGGACCAAGTTGTGGGATTTGCACAGAGAGAGCAAAATCGAAGATAGGAAAATTTGTAGGCTTGGTTAAATTTTGTAGGAGTACTTACATTAGCATTAGCTGAGGCATATATATATATATTTTTTTTTTATGAAAACCCCAAGCACGAGAGTATTAGAACCTATAGTACTTAGTACCATGCTTGGGTTGGAGATTGAGAAGACGAGAGAAGATATTTGTTGACAGCAGACTTGATCTTCTGTAGATTGTAATTTTCAGGAAAGACATATAAAGGAAGGTTGTTCCAGAAAACGGCAGTTGAATGAATAAATGAGGAAGATGAAAAGTTGGTTCTGTGAGTTTGAAGTTGGACAGTAAATGGATGTTGGCTGGTGGTGGTACATGTTCGGACTGTTTTGAAAGAGAGAGAGCGGGAAATATAGAAGCCAATTCAGAAGAATAGTGCCCATGGAGGTATCCATAGAAAAGACATGCAGCAGAAACAGTACATCTATGAGGCAGCGAGTGGAGAGACTCTGTTACAGATGAGTCATTAATTAACCTAACTGACCTCTTTTGAATGGAATCTAGAAGCCCAAGAAAGGTTTTGGGAAGGCTGCCCCCAGATGTGGGAACAATATTTTATGGTAGGGTGGATTTGCAATTTGTACAGAGTGAACAGCTGTTTGGAAGAAAAGTAACGGCGAGAGCGAAATAAAAAACCAAATTTTTTAGATGCAGAGGAAGCAATATTTGCAATGAGCTTGTGCCAAGAGAGATTAGAAGTCAGGGTAATCTCCAAAAGAGATATATCAACTTGCCTAGAAATCGGAGAGTCACCAAAGTCCACCCTGAGCTTTAGAAGGCTTGAAATCGACTAAGTTCTCTATGCCCAACTGGAGAATTACTTGGAGATCAGCATTTCGGAAATTGGTAGCGGATATTCAAGATGTTGAAGCTGATTGAGCAGGGCAAGTTTCTCAAAGTGGAAAATTGAATGCAATGTGCTATCAACTCAAAGTAAACAAGAAATTGGTAAATTGGATTCAAATAAAAATTCTAAAATAGTGAATAAAAATGTGTCCAAGATATCGGCATAATGATGAACATTAAAAAATGTTCATCGTTATACAGGTCATTAAGGTCATATAAAGGTCATTAATATACAAGAGGAAAAGAGTGGGTGGGGGGAAAGAACTGAACCTTGAGGGACACCAGCATTAGTGGAGAAGTTAGAAGACAGAGAGCCACCTACCATCACCCTGAGTGAGTGATCAGAGAGAAAACTGGATAACCAATTACAAAAAACAGTTGGCAAGCCATAAGATGGAAGCTTGTTTAGAACACTTTTATGCCAAACATGATCAAAAGACTTTGAGATGTCAAGAGCAACTGCTTGTGTTTCACTGAACATTTCCAGTGAATTTGTCCTAAATGGGTAACATAAGCCAGAATATCACCATTGGAGCAACACTGATGGAATCCATACTGGCGATGGGTAATCAGACAATCGCAAGTATGAAAATCGCTGATCAAGACGATCAACGAAGTTTAATAGATAGTTTAAGAGTTGGCGGTTAATTGATTTCTCCATTACTTTAGAAAGAGAAGAAGGAATTGCAATGGAACAATAATTGGATGGGAGGGATTTGTCACCCTTTTTAGGAACTGGCTGGATATGAGCAATTTCCAAGTAGAAAGAAAAACACCTTTATAAGGAATAAGAAAGTGAAAAAGGCGGCAAAGAACAGGAGTAAGTTCAGGAGCACAGGTTTTAATAACAAGTGGAGAAAGAGCATCAGCACCTGGAGCTTTCTTAGCATCAAGATTTGTCAAAATCCTTCTGACATCCTTTTCACAGAAGACCACAGGATAGTCTTCCGTGTGAATGGAGCGTGCTGGGAATGATGGGAGGGGTTTTACCAAGATCTTTAATACATGAGTTGGAAGAAAAATGGGATGCTAGCAGGTTAGCTTTATCCTTGGCCAAAGTGACAACAGAAGCATCTGGTTTTCACAGAGGTGGGAGCAGAGATGGGCAAAATTTGCGGTTATAGCTTTGGCAAGAGACCAGAATGCTCGGCTACCATTAGGGCAAGGAGCAAGTTTTCTACTCTTAGTCTGTTCAAACTCTAGTTTGGACTGATCAATAACTGCTTTACAATTGTTGCGAGCTTTGGTGTAGGCAGAAAATGAAACTGAAGAATTAGAAACAAGCCAATTACGATATGCAACATTCTTCTCCTGAACAGCCTTAGCACATTTATTGGAAAACCAAGGTTTAGATAAAGGACGAGATTTTAAAGTGGAGTGTGGGATAAAGGATTCCATTCCTGCAAGAATAATTTCACTTACACGATCTGAACAAACGTTGACATCAGAAGTTTTGAAACAGTAATCCAACCAAGGAAAAGAAGTCTCGCAGGTCATCCCATTTTGCATTCTTGTAATGCCAAACAACACGATGTTGGGAATTTCCCTGAGATAAAGGCTCCATTGGAGAAGAGACAATTACAAAGTTGTGATCTGAAGTGCCTAAAGGACCACTCACTTCGACCATGTACTTAGAAGGGTTGTTTGTGAGAAAGAGATCAAGTGTGTTGGCTGTATGGTTAGGATTGTCCGATATTCTTGTAGGTAATAAACAATCTGTGTAAGGTCATTAGTAATCGCAAATCGACCAGCTGGGTCGGTGTGACTAGAAAACGGAAGCTATCTGGAGTTGTGAACATTAAAATCACCAAGGAAAATTACCTCACTGTTAGGAAAGTTGGACTGGAGAAAGTCAAGTTGCAAAGAGAGGAAGTCGAAGAGCTACAAGTGATTAGTGGAGTTGTGAGAACGGTAGACACAACAGATGAATTGGACACAATGACATAGAGAGATTTTAAGCCAGACAAGATCAAAAAACAGATTCCAAATTAAAAGACTCTGACAGGAAATATATCGGAACGTACATATGCACAAGTACCACCTTTTAGGCAACAGGAATCGTACAGCGAATAATTTGGGCAACTCAGATGAGCAGTAGTTGAATAAACTGATAACTGAGATTCTGTCAGAAAAAGTACATGGGGGTTTGGCAGACTGAAAGTGGAAATGGACATCATTGAGATTAGAATGGGGATCATGTATATTTGTGAATTGAAATAAAAAGTGTTTGGAAGGTTTAGATCTTTTTGCAGATAAGCTTACTCTGTTAGTTTGACAATTCATGGTGTATTAAATAGTAAAAAAATAGTGGGGGGACATGCTGTATGAATTAATGAAATTTTGGGATATGGCTTACACATGGTAAGAATATACCCAGATCCTTGACATAAAGTGGCCTCACCAATGCCCCCCCCCATCATACACACTACTGGAACTCCCTACCGTATATCTGGCAGAGTAGAGGTAACAAGATTATACACTAGCTGATCCGGAAGCCTCCTAAAGAGTTAAGGTTTGGTTGTCCAGTGTACTAACTAGCAGACTGCCTGCGAAAACCGTTTTAGAGCTGTACCCTTGAAATGTAAGAAAGATTGGATCTCGCCATGATGTCCATCATAACCTCAAAAGACATCAGTCATACTGCATGATGGAAGAGATTAGCATTAGTAGAAGCACATGATGCAAGAGAGCAAGCTTATACAGCATCAGCAAGAAAAAAAAAAAAAAAAACTCTCCCATTTCACTGCTCTGTTTGTTCCAAATGCCTGTCCAGCCCAGCCTTAAATTTATTTAGGCTATCAAATTCCACAACAAAGTATGAAAGTCTGTTCCACCAACCAACTACTCGCTGGCTAAAGGCAACCTTCCTCACATCTATCCTATATCTGTCTTTCCTCAATTTGAATTTATGCCCTCTCAGGTGATTATTCTGAGCAAGAGGAAGAATCCCATCAGCACCGAGCATGCTCAAACCATTCAAGGCTTTATACACCCCAATCAGATCACCTTGCAGGTGCCTAGTCTCCAGACAATGTAATTTGCAAAACCTAAGCCTTTCTTCATAAGAGGAACCCTTTGTTCCATTCACTAATCTTGCTGTCCTTCTCTGTACTTGTTCCAACAGCCCTACATCCTTCTTAAAATGAGGACTCTAGACCTGTATACAGTACTCAAAGTGTGGCCTGACAATTGCCTTATACAAGGGGATAATCAGCTCTTTATCCATAGCAGCAATTTTCCTCCAATGCCACACTGCTCCAATTTGTTCAACAGTCTTCCAGGTACAACAGTATCAAAAGCCTTTCTAAGATCCAAATATATGATATCAAAGTTATTCTCTGCATCCAGTTCCTTTGTGACTACATCCCATCATAGTATCCAATCAAATTCGTCAGGCAAGACTTGCCCTTAACAAAACCATGCTGTGTCCGAGCTATAACTGAAGTCTTGTCTAGATGATCCTACAGTGCTTCTTTTAATTTTCCGCCATTAAATTTCCTGGAACAGAAGTTAAACTAACAGGTCTGTAATTACTTGTGTCGCCCTTTGATCCTCCTTTGCAAATTGGGGTCAGATTTGCACATCTCTAGTCCAAATATGGGTAACTGCCCTGAGTCCAAAAAAGCTCTCATAATTATGGCTAAGGGTTTGCTTAATTCCTTTGCTGCTTCCTTTAATATAACTGGATAGATCCCGTCCACCCTGGGTGCCTTTTTTATGTTTATCTTCAACAATCTCTCCTCCACTTTCCTCTCAGTCATTACAAAATCATCTAGCTCCCTGCCAGAGTTCAATCACCTCTGGCATTCCCCTCCCTAATTAACTCCTCTTGTGTGAATTTAGATGAAAAATGCTCATTTGGTTTGTTAGCCACCTGAGCAAGATCATCAACAGTTGAACCATCAATATGCAGTGGACCAATCTGATTCATCCCTTTCCTTCTAGAGGTTACATAGGTAAAGAACTGTTTTCTGTTTTTTTTGCATCCTTTGCCAAAGAATTTACATTATCTGCCTTTGCCTGCCTAATCTCCTTTGTGACTTGGTTACAGACCAGCTTATATCTATCATAAGCTTCCATGATTTGTACCCATTAATTTATATGTATCCCATGCATTTTTCTTCTCTGCCATATGTCTCATTAGTTCATCTGACATCTGTTTAGGCGTAAACCTTGAACAATATTACTTAGTTGGTATGTAAAGCCTAGTAGATTCCAAGATTAATTCTTAGAATGCGCTATTGGTAACATCATCAGTTGGTGCCACCATATAGAATTTAAATACTGTCTCAGACCACTGTAGCCACCTTTACGAAAGCAAAAACTCTTCCCTTTACCCCTGATGGTAGTTACCTCTTTGAGTAAATTCCACTTCAGCACACTGTGATCACTGCTGCCTAGTGGTTCCTTTATCTGCAGATTCTTAATGCATGAAGAATCACTACTGATAACACTAGTTTACAAATTTAAGTTTGTTCACTGGGGTCTGAATTTCAATAGGTCCCACCGACGTAATATGTTGCTGTGATTTCAAATATGACTTAGATTTTTTCCTATCACATCCAGATACATCACAATTAAAGAAATAAAAAAGTATTGTTTTTTACAAAAGTATATAACTTTATTGTATTTAGTAATGACAAATTGATAGGATTATATTTTCATATATCAAAAAATAAGTAAATACTAACAAGTATTAATCAAAATTCATTAATTAGACCTTCGTCTCTTTCAAACAAAGACCTTCGTCTTTGTTTGAAAAGCACGTTTAATCGTTTTTCTTTTATGTACAGTGCCAGGTTTCTCTCTTTTTAAACACCAGCAGTAGTCGGCCATCATGCTTGTATTCCACCTTCCCTGGTACCTCTGCTCCATTTCCTTTATGTCGTGATGGAATCTCTCCCCTCGTTCTTCGCTCATCTGTGCAAGATTTTCCGAGAAAAAATCAAGATGGGCATGCAAAAAGTGAATTTTGATGCTCATATTGCAACCTAAATTGCGAAGCTTTTCGAGTATATTTTGAACAATTTTCTCACAATCCTGTGATTTATGATTTTCTAGAAAGTTTTCCATTACACTTTCAAAAGCAATCCGGGCTTCTCTTTAAACATCAGTCATAGTAGTTTCAAAGTGACCATCTAAAACCAATTTTCTAATTTGGGGACCAATGAAGATACCCTCCTTAAGTTTTGCATCACATAAACCGGGAAATTTACTGCAAAGGTACTTAAAGCAGTTGCCATCCTTATTCAATGTGTTAACAAATTGCTTCATTATGCCTAACTTGATATGCAGTAGAGGTAAAAGTATTTTATCTGGCTTCACCAAACTTTCATGCACAATATTTTTGACCAAAGTGTAAGATTGTGCCTCCGAGGCCATTGCTTCTTTGTCCAATGCATGCTTTAGCTCTGCTATCCCATTCACAAATAAAGCATGGCATTTTAGTGTACCCACCCTGTTGCCCCAACAAAATACATAACACTTTTAAGTCTCCACATATTTGCCATTCGTGATCTTGATATTTAATTTACATAAGTTTCTTTGTAGACTGAATGAGAAACTGGCACAGCTGTGTACTCATCTCCATTATACAGAAAGTAGACTGAATGAGCAACTGGCACATATGGGTACTCATCTACATTATACAAGAGAACACCTTTCTAAACTAGTCTTAGAAGAGTATATAAATAGTCTCCATTCACTAGGATCATAT